>NW_005842490.1:346465-354755 GCF_000455745.1 Alligator sinensis | reverse complement strand
AGGGGCTGGTAGGAGCCACGCATAGCCCATAAGGCTAGGGTGCTTGGTGAGCACCCATCATACCGGGTGACCACAGGAGTCCGGGAGAACCGCGGGGACAGAGGTCCCGAGTAGCCGTGCCCAGGGAGTCATAGGCAGCCTCCCAAACTTATATATAAACAGCAAAGACGTGGCGGGCGAGAATAAGAGGGTGGCTTGGGCCAGCCTTGACACGGAGCGAGGGACCTCAAGGAGATCACGGCCCTCCTAGAGGACCCCGCCGTGACACCCTAATTGTTATTTCCTTTAACACTGCCTCCCACCTGTAGTACTGCTGTCCCGTGTTATTCATCTGTAAACAATACATTGCCAATATTCTGGGAGACATCTCTATAGTTTTATCTATAGCTTTATCTTTTTCTTTTGATTCTGTAATTTAAAATGTATTTACAAAAGAATAGTGAATTAATAACCAAATAGAAAAAAATGACCCAGAATTCTCAGGATGTCCAAAGTTCTATGCAATAAAAGGATTTTTTGTCTGCTTCAAGAGACCAGTATATCTTTGAAAATATTAGGGACAGATATTAATTTAAATACCACTAGAAGTTGGGTAATCATAAATTATGAATTATGTATACTGTTTTTTTTTTTTTTTCTGACCCTATTCATTTCTAAAGTATCAGAAGTTAAAATTACATAGTTTGATTATTACCTTACAGCATCATTATTATCTTTATCATTATCATGCCATTCTATGCTCTTCTGCTACATTTCAAATCCAGCCTGACTTGCAGGGTTAACCCTTTTTTTTTTTTTTTTTTTTTTTTTTAGTGGCTTTTTTATCAAGACCTTTTAAAGCAATAACCAGTGATGTATGGTTCTAATCACAGCTGGTATAAAGCACTTAGCTCTGACTGAGTGTTCTTGAGAATATTGGCTGATGCACGTAGGAACTCATATAGCAGTGGGAGAGAGAGAGGAAAAAATCAAAACTATCTGACTTGTGTGTGCCTACCAACTTCTTCACCAAGCTATTTTTCCTATATTTTAATTGTTATCAAGAGCCACTTATCCAGAAGTGTGCACAAAGTGAATATGCTGTCTTGCATGTATCCAATTCAAACACTAGATCAAGCTGGGTGGGGAATTCACAGCGTTCACCAGAAGCATTGGCAAAATTGTAAGGCTCAGAACTTGTTTGCTAACAATTCACAGACAGAAAAAGAGACTAAGTTTTTCTTGCCTGTATATTCTTCTCACACTGGTTTGCTAAAATGCTAGATCTTATTTAATATTGCCATGACTGACAGCAGAAAACTATGAAACGTAAATTTAAGATTCTCAGACTTTACTTTCAAATACAACTGCCAGTGACTCTCAGGTTATTTGCATTAGAAATAGCATGCTTGGTACATGGGTGTGTTTTAAAAAATATATATACTAGATCCTTAACTTGTGTAAATTGCCCTAGCTCCTCTGAAGTCTAGGACAATTTACAACAGCTGGAGATCTGGATCAGGACTATCCAACTGATGGCCCATGAGAGGTGAGCATGCAGCTCACGAGCTCCTGCCGACCTTTGTTTCCCGTATCACTCCTGCTGCAGCGACAGCTGGGGTCCCCAGGCTCCCCATCCCTCCTCTACCTTCTGCTTCCTCTCTCTACTCCTGGAGGCAAGGTGGCGTAGTGGGGAGGGGAGTGTGTGGCAGGAGCTGTGGCAAGGGGATCAGGGTGCCTGTGTTGCACACACAATAAGGTGTCAGGCTGCCTGCCTGCCTGCCTTGGAGGAGGGTATGGCTGAAAGCATGGCAGACTGCACTTGTTGCATGCATGGTAGGGTGTGGTGGTGTATCTGAGCTGCCTATGTAATGGGAAAGGGTGCTGGGGAGGGGCTGCCTGCATAGTTAGCAGCCCATGTGGTGTATGGTCCCAATTTCTGTGACTTGGACCTAGAAGCTGGACAGCCTTAATCTAGCTGTAAGTCAATTTATGTCATTTAAATTAAATGTAGTGCATTACAGTGCTCCTACGTAGTGTTTACAGAGCTATCTGCAATTTGTCAACTTGTAGAGGTGGAGGCTTTTCTTCATACCACATATCTGAAACAATGAAAGACACATACTGTCTTATACACTGGTATTTACCTTTTGATCAATATATTTGTTTTCTTCAATTGTGGATCTTTTGGAATGGTCACATGAGGAGGAGGATGCTGAAGGAAGTCTTCGCAATAAGCAGCTTGTGTCCTGTTGCTGTCGGTCAATAAATTGCTTCATGAAACTTTCCCTTACAAATAAACCAAAGATGTTGCACTTTATCGTTAAAACCCAGAAAGGAGTTAAGGCTTGTTTTCTGTAACAATTGGTTAATGCTACAATGGAACAATAACAAGATGAAGATTGATGGGTACATGACAGCGTACACAAACAACAAAGATAATTGGATTTAGATTTAGTTATTAAAAATCACATAATTGCATTTGAATGTAGATGGCTTGCACTCAGTTCCAAGCCAAAGTCATTAGTTCTCTTTAATAATACATCCTTTTATGTATTTTTGTTGTTTACCCATTAGTTTTCTTAGGTATCTAAAGCATATATTGCAGTTTACAGCTCTTTCCAAGTTTGTAACAGGCTAAGTTGCTACTTAAAAGCAAACCAAATGATGGTATAATCCAAAAGAAACATACTTTGTGCAAGAAATTCTTTCTTCAACAGTTCAAACAGCATCTGTTCATGTAACAGTACTGAATACCAATTTTAAGGTATCTGGCAGTTTTATACTTCACATATGCCATGTTTAAATTTTTGAAGTATCTCTGTTTACCAGAAATGTACATTTATTTTTCTGTATTTTAAATCAGTGGGGTAGAGTCACACTCAGTGTAAATGAAATGTGTTGTAACTGCCTTTTCTCTGGAGTGATAACTCATTGCCACATAACCGCTTCATTTTTAAAGACTTTATTTTTCAGTCGGTAGCTTATGGTTTTTTTTTTTTTTTTTTTTTTTTGCCAGCAATATCAGCTACCAGTTATCTGCCACACAATAGGTATTTGGAAAAACACAGTGGAAAAGATAGTATACAAGTCATACAAAGACCTGTTAGAAAGTGAAGAAAAACTTAACATATAAATAAAGTTCTAGAAATTAAATTAAGAAAAATATGCCCTTTTAGTACCTATAGAAATTGGCAGTGTTTTCTGATCTGCACTTCTATTTTTACAAAGCTCATGTGATCTAAAAGGATCAAGCCCAACAATACTAGCTAGTAGGTTTCAAATTATAGGACGAGTCCCAGTGAATATAGCGCTCCCCTAGCCATTTCTTATACTATTCTTCCCACACCTGTTGACCCAGGGGAACAGTGGAGTAAGGATGTAGAAGCACGGATGGATTGTGCTATGCTTCTACTACCCTCAGCTGACAGAAGGTCCTTGGGGAACCACTCATCTGATGCGCATTAGAGTAGTTCTTAGGTTGTTTTAACCTGCCTCTTGGATGGGGGAAAGAATAAGTCTGCTGTAACTGGCCTCTCAATATGTGAAAACCTTTGTGTGTTGTTTTTTTATAGGAAAGGGATCACTGGTACAAATTTTGCCCAGGTGAGTAGCTCTCAAAAGCCTCACCGTCTGGCACCTATTCAGTGGTCTATTTGGAATGAACTAGTTGCCTTGGTTTGGTTACTAGTAGGTGGCTGACTATATGGGAAAATGAAACCACATTGGAATCAGTTAGAATTTTAGCTGGCTGACGCAGCAAAAGCCACAAAAACAAAAGAACCATAGGGAAATCCTGCTAAGCCACAAAAATGCTCTTTGCAATCTTACTTTATCCATGTGTGGTTAAATTATTTCAGGACTGGCAATCTCAGGGTGGAGTTATATTATGCTCAGACCACACTAAATGTGTGGAATGCTAAGCAGTGTCAAAGTTAGAATGTGTGGTGAGTGATTGCATGTTAAGGGTAATACTGTTTTTTACCTGCACAGCTCTGACTTGTCACTAGACGGCTGAGAAGTGGGGGTGTGCTCAGTGTCTAGGACAGTGTCCCCCACAGCAGAGGGGGATGGGGGGAGGTGCAGGGAAGGAAGAGGAGGTAGGATTGTGCAGAGATGCTGGGAGAGGTGCATTCTGGGATGCTGGAGGACTGAAAATTACTGCCATGGCATTACAAAGTTGTTTCCTTTCAGGTGAGGTTATCTCCTAATGGCAGCACTACATGAGATGCCTTGCTAGTCTAATGAGCAGTAAAGCATCAATGTCTACACATGCACAGCAATTACTGCACAGAAGATTAATTTAAAGTGTCATTTGCTAGTACCCACAGATACAGTTACTATAAAATAATACTTTAAAGTATTGTGCTGAAGTATACTTGTAGACATTGACTGGGAGCAAATTGCTCCTGGTAAGCCTGTGCAGCAGGGGCCACAACAGCTGCCTGGCTAAGCCCTGAGCTCCAAAGCGCAGTTTGGAGGAGGGGGGGAGTTGCCCCTGACTCTAGGGGCAGGTCCCAGCTGCACGGAGCTTGGGATTGCAGTCTGACTCAGCAGCACTCCTTGGGGTGATGCCCCATGCCTGAGCAACAACAGTGCCCTGATCTCTCTCCTTGCTTTGCTTGCAGGTGGTAGAGGAGTCCTGAATGAATTTGCTGGATCAGTCTATCATCAAGAAAGGTAAGTAGGCATCCACTTGTTGCTTCTAAAGCAGGTGCACGTACAGGCGCATGCCCTAATGCACCTGAATTTTCTGCACAGAAACTTCAGATGCATTAACTGCACCTGTAGATGCACCCAATATGTACTAACTTTAATAGGACACTACATTCTAATGATTTACAACTGTTGCAGGTGAACATGTGACAAAGCCCTAAATCTTTTCTTGGATGAAAATGATGGACAAATAAGATGTTACCCACTGTCACATCTAAATAAACTGTCTGATTCTGATTTTTCCAATTAACTATGGGAAACATGGTGTAGGAGCAGGGGACTAAGGAGGGCAAACTCTACTTGAAGGCTGCTTCTGGAAAGTATACCCCCAAAATCAAGAAACTCCTGCCCTGGGCACACCTCTTGCACAAGGGTACTCCCCATACAGGACATGCCCCCAGCTCATGGTGAGGCTCTCTCAAATTTTGCTCCATTCTTTGGAAAACCTTCTATGCTGATGATGGGTAAAAGGTTTGCATCTTACTAGTACTACTCTTGGCATCCTTGGTAAGAAAGAAATCTACAGCATGTAAAGAAACAAGGTATTTTAATACCTTATTTTTGGAACTGTAAAATCTGAAGGAAGCTTGGAGATTTTCACCATTTGTGGCCTGTTCGGAAATTTTTCAAAGATGCGTAGCCGCAACGGAAGCTTTTCCTTGGTATCTGCATTTGCTTCACTTTGCTTTAGCTTTAAAAAAGAAAGAGAAAGGAATATATGCTCTGTGAAATATCATTTCTGTTTTTTCAGATTTCAAAGGACAATAATAGCAATCAGCTGGAGAAACAGAAGATGGCAGCAAAGAACTACAGAGGGTAAATTTGTTACTCGGAGTTTGGTAATCTACTTGTATTAGAAACATTGACAGACACCAAACCATCTTATTCCATTGTCTGTTAAACAAAAAATGAGAGGACTACTAATAGTTCCAATTTTAAAAATATGAAGTATATTAGCATCCTATTAAATATGTTTACTTCTGTGTTTTCTTCACAGTTCCCTAACACTTTATGAAGGAAATGAAATAAATATTCATGTTTTTTTCTTATTAGACCTATCTTATTAGACACATCTCAACAGCTCTTGGATATTCAGATAGAGCAAAAAATAGAGAAATGGAATGAAGATGAAAAGCTTATTAAAATTCTGCAGATCATGGAGGTAATATCAAAACTCATCCATCTATCTATCTAGCTATCAGCTACCCACCTATCAGTCTGTCTTTCTAGCTAGCTAGCTCTCTACTAAGTACAGATATACTTATACCTAATGATATCTGATGTTAGCTATAGATTTAACTAACTATAGATATAACTATTTTATTTTGATTAGCATGTAGAGTCAGCTAAACACATAATGGAAACAAAAAGTCAGGTCATAAGGGTCACCACATATACCAAAGTTTTGACTAAAATGCACTTTTTATATGTTAAAAATGTTGTATATTAAAACATCCATTTTTGTATAATTGCATATAGCAGACTAAGGGTTGGGAATCATAATACCAGATCTCTAATTGGGATCTTTTAGGACTAGGATTCAAGCTAGCTTTTGCCTGACTCATCATCAGGAGCATTGGCATAGAAACTTGACTTTAAAAAAAATTAACATTTAGGAAAAAGGTTGATTTTTAAAGATTTTAACTACAGTACAATCTGTCATGGAAGCTCGCTCTCAAAACAAACGTGTACTGGCTTTGATATGAACTGAGACGTGGGATAGAAATTGTCCAGAGGACCATAAACAAAAGCTAATTATATATGCTAATTGGCTGACTTGGGGAAGAAGGTATCAAGGGAAGTACTACAGTGTTGCATCCATTCTTAAGTAATAGTTTCATTAATGATGCTCAAAAGGGAGATATTAGGTGGTTTATATTTAGTTGGTATTAAATAGTGAGGAACTGCAAACAGTTGTGAGGACAGAGAAATAAAAAAAAAAAGATGTAGAAAAGGATTAGAAACCTGGCAGATGGTAACAAAGTCAGATTCAATTTAAAAATGCAAGCTAAAAATCCTTGGGGAAAATGTCCTGCAACGTATTTATTATAAGATACTTGGGAAACAGTAAGACTGAAATATTCATAGAGAAACTGGAAGAGTGGAGATGAAAACTAAACAAGAGTTTGCAGTGCAATATAATATCAAAGGCCAATATAATTTTGAACTATATAGGCCTCTCCAGCACAATAAATAGCATAACTGTTATTTAATGAATATATTGTAGTAGCACCCAAAGTCCCTGATCAGGAACAATGTCTGTTGAGGGTAGACTTAGAATAGACATAAGAGGCAACAGCAACTCCTTTCTTAGACATGACTGCACCTGGGTTCTGAATTTAATTCTAAACACCATTTTACCTGTCACATACTGAGAAACTGAAAAGAGTTCAGAAGAGACTTAGAAAAATAATCACTGATGAAGAGACTGTCTTACGTGGGGGAAGATTAGCAGAGCTAAATATTTATAGCTTAGCTAGCAGAACAGATGACTGGGAAAGGGGAGAGGAAGACACAAAGCCAGAAGTCAAATATTTGGAGAGGAAATATTTCAGGGAGCAGATACAGAATAGTATTTCTAAAAATAGGAAGAAGGGGATGGAATTGAGACAGAGAAATTTTAGGCTGAATATAAAGACTAATTTTCCCAAAATGAAATCAGTGGGCGTGTCCAGACGAGCACGCATGTGCTTCTTGCAGAGTCTCAAAGGGGTTTCAGATGCTGGAAGAGGCACATACAGGAACGTGAAAAAGTTTACAGCGTGGGGGCAAAAAAACCCACACAGAAAAAAAAAAATGGGGCAGGCAATCAGAGGCAGACCATGCCCTGAGGCAACCGGAGGCTGGGTCCTCCACAGAGACGCTCTGGCTGCCAGACCGTCTCTATGGTTAGCCCTCGCCCTGGTGCTGAAACATGCAGCCTGCCCGCTAGGGCAGGCAGCATGCCAGCAGCAGGGAGCTGGACCCAGGCTCCACTGCCGGTAAGTAAGGGGTTGGGGGCTGGAGGAGGGGGGTAGGGACCATGGGGGTGACCCCTGCTGGCCCCGCCCACTCCCCCATATCCCTTCCCTGCCTGGCCCCAGCCCCCTCAGCCCCCCTGATCCCTGCCCCCCACCCCAGCATTGGGGAAAAAAACCAAAAACAAACAATCCCCCCTAGCACTTACCAGCCGCTCGAGTTGCCATTGAGGTCACTGGGTCCCTGCCCACACAGTGCAGGGCAGGGTGACAGCCCCAGCTTGGACCCTGCTGCTGCCCGGGAGGGCTCTGCCAGGAGGTCCTGAAGTCCCCCCAGCCCCTGCTTGGTAAGCAGAGGCTTTTTTTGTTTTCAAAAAACCAAAAACAAACAATCCCCCCTAGCACTTACCAGCCGCTCGAGTTGCCATTGAGGTCACTGGGTCCCTGCCCACACAGTGCAGGGCAGGGTGACAGCCCCAGCTTGGACCCTGCTGCTGCCCGGGAGGGCTCTGCCAGGAGGTCCTGAAGTCCCCCCAGCCCCTGCTTGGTAAGCAGAGGCTTTTTTTGTTTTCTTTCTTTTTTGCTTTTCTTAAAGTGCCGGAGCCATTCGGGGGTCTGGGGAACCGGGAGAGGGGTGG
>NW_005842490.1:337499-346444 GCF_000455745.1 Alligator sinensis | reverse complement strand
TCCCCTGTGGGGGGCCAAAGCCCCTGTCGGGGGGGGGGTAACCCCTGATCGCTCGCTCGCTCTCTCTCTCACTCTCTCTTTTTATAGTGGTCTTTTGTTTTAATTGTGGAGGAACATGGATTTTGGGGTATTTTACAGAGTGACTTTGGGATTTTTTTTATCAGGGAGTTTTCAGTTTTCCAATAGGGAACACCAGAATTCCTGCTAGGGAGGCCAGTGGCAGGATCCTGCCTCCTCAGAGCTGGCACCTTGGACCCAGCTGGCTGTGGCTGACCTCCTGGGCAAACGGGGCCTGGAGGACATGCTTTGAAAGTTCAAAGCAGGCCACCACACCCGGAACATCTTCCAGGTGATAGCTGTCCAGATGGCCGGGCAGGGCGCACACATGTCAGTAGTGCCGCACAAAGGTCAACTCTGCAGTCACAGCCCACTGGCAGCTGGCTCAGAGGTGCAGATGCCTCATCTGGGTCTGGAAGGTGCACAGCAGGTGACAGCCAAGCAGCAGCCCCCACCCCACTGCAAGACTGCTGCAGTGGGTGCAGGGTACTCTCAGGGCTGCTTCAGCAGTCCAGCTGGCACAAGGGCTACCAATTGTCTGGGCCCCAGAAACTCCTGAGAGCAAGTAGTCCTGAGCTACTTGCCAGGGCAGCTTTTCGTACTGATGGGGCCAAGACAGGGCAGCTTTTTATACTGCTGGGGACAGCACAGGTGTTGGCTCCTGGCTCTAGCTCCCCCTGGCTGTAGATCTGGGAAGAACCAGGCAGGGTTATTTTGCCCCAAGTGGCACAATTTGCTCCACAACAAAGTGCATATCTGAGCATGTGCGTTGAGGCAAAAAGCCCCAGCTCAAATTTGCACTACTTCTATTTGAGCTGCTGCTAGTACACGTGCTTGCATGTTTGGATGCACCCAATGAGGCCATAGAAAGGTTTCCTGAGAGAAGTGGCTCATCACTTCACATTTAGGTGAGACAGAACCCTTGAAATGCCAGTGTATGGTAGGAAAGGATCCTTCGCTGTCAGGGAAATAGATTGGATAATCTAGCAGGGCTTTTCAGCAGAGGTATAAGCTGTTAAGAAACTGGGTGGGTTTTTTTTCTCTCTGGAAATTTTCACTGGAAAATAATTTCCAGGTTTGTCAGTCAGTCTTTTCCAGCCTTACTGGAATAGTTTTAGATTTTATGTCTAAATAGATGGAAAGATTGCAAAGTTGTCTGAAGTTCCAGCGTATCACCCATATCAGTAATTGCTTATGAGCAGATAACCATATAGCAAAAGAGCTAAACAAGGTTACATATACTTTTAAAACAGCAGAATGATTAAAGATATGCTTTAAAAATAATCTAAACTCCAATCTTTTCTACAGAATATCGCCACACTAGTCATGCTGAGATAATGTTACATATTGGGGAGCTGAAGGCATTTAGATTCTCTGAATGCTTCTCAACACATTTAGGGTGTAATAGTTGCTCTGCATGACACACATCCTGTTCTGTGTCATTGCTTAAATCCTTCACATTTCAGTGACTGCTTTCTTCATCTTTCAACAAATACACACATCTTTTTAAAGGTACAGGATTTGTTGAAAACTGGCAGCTAGAGTTTAGCATCATTTTACCCAGGGCTTAATTCAAAAGAAAATACAATGTCCTTTTCTGCATGTTTTCTTTTTGCTGTTTTACTCAAGAAAAATTCAGTTTTACAAAGATAAGCATATTGGCCTGATTCACTAAGCTAGGTTCTTGGTCTCCAGCTACAAAAAGCCTATTGGGAACAGGGATGTGGACATGCATATCACCCATCATTCTATCAAGGGACAAAGCCAGACTCATCATGTCTCTTGGGAGGGTTCCTATAATTCCCCAACTGAAGCTTACAGCTGCTTTCACTACTGAACAGGCACAGTAGGTTGCATTCTGATTGGGCTAGTAAATGGCTTTGTACACGTGGACAAGCATAAGTCCCAAAATTTGTAGATAGGCAAAAATCTATTGTAACCCGGGTACACCCAAGGGTGTGCCCTATTCTCAATTGGATGGGATGGGTAGGCATGAGGGGGTGCTGTGAGAGGGATGCTGGAATTTCAGGTGGATCCCTCTTTCCTCTATAGAGTTAGCCCAGGCCCAAAGTCCTTAATTATATACAATTAATTGAGTTGCAAACATTTATATATAAAACTCTTTAAAATAGATACAGGTATAGATACAACTATATATATATATAAAGGTCTGTTAGTAAGAGGAAGTCTGTCCCAGGGTAGGCATTCGGGTAAGTACCCATGCCCCAGGCCCAGAAGAGGGGTGGATCCCTGGACAGTCGATTCAGCAAGTTTATACCACAAGTAGTTTAGCTAATAAAGACATCCTTACAGAATCCATTATATAGAATCAATACACCCAACTATTTATAACACCAACAATAGCAATAGATAGCAAATAGGAAGCATAACTGTACTAGATATTAGATGCACCCTATCTGGGTTCCAACCACTTGGTCCTTCAAATGGGATAGGGTCTTCTCCCCCTGGGTCCCCTGGGTGTTCCACAGAACCCTCCCCAGTGTATATTTGGGGTATCCTCCCCTCCTACCCTGGAGAGTGGAGCAGAGGGGCTTTACCCCCTGCCCACTCCTCCCAGGGTCCCTTGCCCAGGGGTGCCTCCCCTGTGGGACCTGGGTTCCCAGTAACTCATGGTCCTTCCACTGTTGATCTGGCCTCTGGGTCCCCGCTCCATCTCAGGCCTCTTAGAGCTGTCGGCCTCAAGTTGGAGGCCCTTCTCTCTGGGCCTTGTGCCCTGCACTGGGTACCCAAGGAGCAACTATAGGAGCTGAGCCCTCACTGGCTCAGTTCCTTGGTCTTATGCCAGGGATCTTTTCCCTTCCTGGGCCCTGGGGCTCTTTTAGTTGAATGCTGAGCCACACTGAGGGGCTCCGGTTACCCAGCCTAGAGCCAGGGCTAACTTAAGCAGCCTCGAGCTGCTCTCAAGGTCAACTCTCTGTGTGCTGATCTGCACACCGTGTGGGGCCCGAACAGCCTTGAGCTGCTCCCAGGGCCAGCTCTCCGTGCACTGATCCACACACCATCCCACCCAGCCGCTTGCTGGGTTCACAGGATCAAGCCACCTCAAGCAGCTCCCTTAGCCTGAGCGCTGTGTGCCAATCCGCACGCCGTCAAGGCTCAGATGGGGTCCTGATGATGGTCTTCTCTGGAGCTCCTCTCTCCTTCCTGTCCCTCTCCACGTCTGCCCAGCATGCCGAGGATGCTGGGCTTTTATTTACATCAGAGGCACTGCCCCAAAATTCACCAGACTTGCAAAGCGCAGTCTTCAATCAGGTCCAGGGGCTCCTTGCCCTTGCCCTCCCCTGCTCTGAGCAGGGGCAGGGCAAGACCCACCCAGCTGTTACCTGATTGGTGGAAATGTCCACCAATCCAAAGTGTCCTTCTCTGAGCCTGGCTTGCCGAACAAAAGCGGCAAGCTGCCACACTATGATTAATGGCTATTAGACAGAAGAGCAGTGTACTTCCATGTTTTAGCTCAGAAAGCAGGAGACTGAGATTCTAGGCCCATCTTACCTAGAAGTGATTTCAATCTTCATCACTTCAGCTTCCCAGCACAGTGTTCTCAGCCCAAGTTTTAGGTTACAGGTTAGACATTACCCAGTGCATTCTCTAGTCATCCTTCAGAAGCTGGGCCTCTGGACAACCAAGAGGGAGATATAGGGAGCCAGGCAGAAGAGGACAGGTAGATTGTGTAGCTCAGTGAGATGGCTGATGCTCTGGAAAGGAAGGAGCCCTTTGTTTTAGCCTGGATGCTGGTTCACAATAGGGCATAAACTTACTCATCTCCAGTAACTATTAAAGGCAAGGGGTAGTGGTTAAGCTTCTAAAGGGATGAAGATAGACTGGTTAGTGTTTTATCTATGGCTTGGCTAGAGTACTAAGCTGGGAAGCCAAAAAGCTGTAGGTTTAAAGAAGCTCTGAGTGAGGAGGGCTTAGAACCTAAGTGCCATTTCAGTAGTGAGTGCCCTAAAGACACTTGGCCAAAACCTGGACTATTGAGCCAAAACCTGGGAGTTCCCACCCATGTTCTTGCTGGGCTACAGTTTTGGGACTTCCACTCCGGTACCTACATAAGGAGCCATGTACCTGCATGTCTAGGGCATAGTTCACTGAGCATGAACCATGATCATGTAAATGCTTATGTGTCCACACATTGTAGAATTGGATCACAACTTGTGTATAAGTACCAAAAATGGCAGTTACATGGCTGGGTAAGGACCATTTTGATACCAAAAATGGCAGTTACATGGCTGGGGAAGGACCATTTTTAACTGCAAAATGAAACAGGTTTCTGGCAAATATGTGTACTGAAAGTCTTCATAGGCAGTTATCAGAGCTATCCAACAGGTTGAACTGCAGCAAGCAGGAGAAAGGGAACAGAGAAGCCAAGAGTGTATGCTGGCTATTATGATATTTCTTGTAAAGGTGGCTACATATTCATAACAAGTATTTGTACTGAGAGAGACAAACATTATATAATGAATTTCCCTGGCTAGAATGACACTAACATTTCAGTCTAACTCTCAGCCAATAAACAAAAAACACAGTTTGTAATGTATGGATACCATTATGGGAAATAGAGCAAATGGGTCAAAAAGAGAAATAGTTCTTTAAACCCAAAACAGGGCAGGTACTCCCTCCCAAATGAGCATTCATTTTTTCTACTCTGAGGTTGTGAAGAAGAGGTTATTGACTGGTGAAATGTGGAATGCTGTAAAGAAAAAGAATCATGCCGAAAAGGAATGCTTTTTCATGTAGTTTCCAAGTCACATTTATGGGAAACATATATAAAAGGTGTGTAAAAATTTCAGTAAAATACCATGATCAAAAAAAGCTACTTGGAATTTTCTATTTTATTCTGGCTGACAGTTTTCAGACCTGCCTGAGATCAATCACACTTTCAAAATTAAAAGCTTCACAATTGATGTGTACAGTTTCCTTAGGAACTGGCCAGATGCCCAGAGCAATTTCACAGTGTGTGTGAAAAGTTCAAGCCTTTTTGGGAGGATCAGGGGGTCTCGCCCCTGGAAAGTTTTAAATTAATGTAATTCAGTACAATGTGGTACAGTTCAATATACCAACATTTCTTAATGGAAACATATATCACATGATTCCTGCAGAAGAAGTTGACTTTGTAATATCTGTACAGTGCTCATAGCAGGATATGTTACATGCTTTAAATCAAAACAGTAGGAGTTTGATACAAGTGTGTATGTGTGTGTAAGCGGGGGGAGGGGGGAGACACAACAAACCAAGGTTAGAATCTACAGTTATCCAAACTTCCTTCTACCAATCTAATCTTTCAAACTTGTCATCCCTCCAGATTTGTTCCAAGTAATTTTGAAGCAAAACCCAAGTAGTTGCTATTAAATAAAAAGTTATATTTGATTGGAAGGGATGATTAAATGAACCTCTTGAAGGGCTTCATTTTCTTATTACTCAGAAATGAGAGTGATGTAATGAATTCTCAGAGGTGAACAAACTGTATTTGTGAGGAAAATGTCTAAAGATAAGGTCTCAAGAGCCCACACTCCATTTCATACATATATAAGAACATAAGAGGTGTTATACTGGGTCAGATTAGTGGTCCATTTACCCATTCTCCTATCTCTGACAGTGATAGAAGTGGATTCATAGATGTTAGGGTCAGAAGGGACCTCAATAGATCATCGAGTCTGACCCCCTGCATAGGCAGGAAAGAGGGCTGGGTCTAGATGACTCCAGCTAGATGCATATCCAACCTCCTCTTGAAGACCCCCAGGGTAGGGGACAGCACCACCTCCCTTGGGAGCCCGTTCCAGACCTTGGCCACTCTAACTGTGAAGAAGTTCTTCCTAATGTCCAATCTAAATCTGCTCTCTGCTAGCTTGTGGCCATTATTTCTTGTAACCCCCGGGGGCGCCTTGGTGAATAAACCCTCACCAATTCCCTTCTGTGCCCCCGTGATGAACTTATAGGCAGCCACAAGGTCGCCTCTCAATGTTCTCTTGCGGAGGCGGAAAAGGTCCAGTTTCTCTAGTCTCTCCTCGTAGGGCTTGGCCTGCAAGCCCTTAACCATACGAGCGGCCCTTCTCTGGACCCTCTCCAGGTTATCCGCATCCCTCTTGAAGTGCGGTGCCCAGAATTGCACTCAGTACTCCAACTGCAGTCTGACCAGCGCCCGATAGAGGGGAAGTATCACCTCTTTGGATGCTATACGGGGAGAGCACTGGACTAGATATCTGTAGAGTGATCTATCCTCTACTCAATACTCTTCCTGGCATCTGCCATTTGTTGACTTAGAGATGCCAGAGGAAACATGTTCCACTATTCTGTTCAATAGCCATGAACAGATTTATCATCCATGAATTTATCCAGTCCCTTTTTGAACCTGGTTATGTTATCTGCCTCCTGTGGCAATGAATTTCACAAATTAACATGTTGCATAAAAAGTACTTTCTATGGTTGGTTTTAAACACGTTACCTGCTAATTTCACTGGGTGCCTAACATGAATTTCAGCAGTGTTCTATATAGCAGAACAATGAACAACTCACTGGGTGCATCTACACATACAATTAATGTGAATCAATAAACTCTGGAGCAGTTCAAGCTGGACTCAGCTACTCCTGGGTGCAACATCTACATGTGTGCCTGTCATATTGAATGAAATAGTTTGAATGTTTGTAATAGTTGCCCATTAGCCAGTTTAGGAAGAAGACAAGATTCATCTTCTTATCTAGGCCATTGTTTTGGTCTACGTGTGGAAGGTCCTGACTTTGCTCAAAGTTTTAACTTTTGAATTTTATCTTTAGAGGCCTTTAACAAAGTTAACCTAAAAATGACCCTTAAGCAAACATCCCACATTCCAAGAGATCAAACCATAGAGCCTTTAAAAAGATTGGAAAGAAAGGAAATTCCCCAAAGTAATTAAAACGATCAACAAAGAAACTGATTACCAAGCAAAATAATCTATTGAGTAAGAGCCGAGCCCAAATTTGGGAGTAGTGACAGGTTTGGGTAGAAGGGGCCCAAGACGGCAACTCACTCAATAAAAACTGTAACCTACTGTCCCAATTTGGAGGTAACCTCACTTGCAGAACAATGAAGGAAGAATTGCAAGTGTAGGCCGGATCAGACTGATCACCTGAACCACCCTTTCCGTGAACACGAATTTCTTAGTTCACGCTGAAGCCGCGGAGCACCCGAAAGGGACTGAAGGAAGGGGACTTAGTCCTATCAGTATTGAGGCTAGCCCATTGAATCGTATTGCTGAGGCGAGCCCATTGAACCGTACTACTGAGGCCAACCCATTAAATTGTACTACTGAGGAATGAAACCGTATTTAGGTGTTTGGCTTCTCGGAATTCTAGGATTGTAAGTATATCATGAAAATAATAGTATTGATTCAAATTTAACTTTGAGTTGTAATTGTAGTTGTTTTTGTAATACTAATTCTTATAGCATTGTTTGGGATGGAAGTGCATTTGGAGCATTGTTTCTGATATATTTAGTTATTGTGTTAATGTTTGTGGTATTTCTTAAAGTTAAGCAGTGTTATATGCACAGCAAAGAATTTTAAAATAAAATTGTGTTGTATGAATTAAGTGTGTAATCATTGTGAAATCGTGCAAGTAGCTAAAAATTTCCCCAGCCAGTGCATCAAATGAATCAGTAAGTTGTGTGGGATTTTCTCTATTCCATAACCCACTAGAGCCAGTGCCCAGGACAGCAGCAATTTGAGCCAGGGCAAAGCAGGCTCCTGGCTGGCTGCGCACAATTTACACCCTGGTCACTGTCTACACATGTATTTCAGTGCAGTAAATTACACTGCTGTAAGATAATACAGTCCCCCTACCAGCGCACATGTAGATGGTGACAGTTTATTGTGGAGAGAATTAGTTTACTCTGCAGTAAAGCATGTGTGTACATACACCCACTGGGTTATAATTAATAATCCTTTGTGGTTATGAAAACCCATGGTTGATTGGTAATGTCTGGATGTTCCTGTAGGTCATGTCCAAACGAGGATGGACATTTGGTTTCCCAGGGACAACTAGAAGTGGCTTGTGCCACCACTAGTTGTCCCCAGGGAATGCCTGTGTCACGCACCCTCTGGCATGTGGCAGGTTACCCTGGGTGGCCTAGGGGAGGTTGGGTCAGCACTGGGCTAGCAGCCCAGCAGCCTTATCTGAGGTTCTGGGGGCCTCCTGGGGCTGCAGCAGCAGTGATCCTGCTGCTCGGAGCCTAGATGGCAGCCAGTGTGTGGCTCCGGCCAGCCAGACTCTGGTTTTGAGCAGCACATGGTGCCTCTGTGTGCATTGCTCTGCTTCTTTTTTGCATGAGTTTTTGGACTCCAAATATTCCAGGGTCAAACCTCCCCCACCCCGCCTCGCATTGCCCCCTTGAAGTGAGGAGAACAGCTGAATGTGCAGTATGTGGCACCATAGACATGTCTGCAGCACCACATACTGCACAGCTGTGCTTGTCTGGACGTGACTGTAGCAAGACAAATATAGCAAAGCCATTGCGTTTTTAAAACTGCTTAATTCAGGCTTAATTTAACAGTGATTTAGCTCATTACTACAGGTATAGGAGCATGCAGATGGAACATTTACAGCAAAACAACTGACAGGTGCTCCTCAGTGGTCATTCCCCCTCCCCCTTTTGAAGTATTTAAGAGTTACTTCTGTCTGTAGCCAAAGACTGCACTTCAAAGTAGGGCTGTGCGACGCTTCGGGTGGTGATTCGATTCGGAGAAGATTTGGCCCCAATCGAATCAGGGGACCAATTAAAAGGTCCAAATCGATTCAAAGCTCTCCAAATCTTTGGAAAAGATTTGGAGAGCTTCGATGATTCAGACAGTCCTTAGTAGCTACCGCTGGGAGCTACAGCCGAACTCGGAGCTGGT
>NW_005842490.1:334603-337151 GCF_000455745.1 Alligator sinensis | reverse complement strand
GGACAGTGGGGGAGGGGTTGGGGGCTCATGCAGACCCCCTGTGCACCATGGGGCAGTGAAGGGGAAGCAGGGATTGTCTCCCCACCTGGCAGCACCCAGTGAGCTGGGACTTTTTTTTTCAAAGTGCTGAGAGCGAGGCAGCCATTGCTGAGCTAGGAGGGTGAGTGGGGGATGGGCCTGGGTGATTCAGAGACTCGGAGATTTGGCATCAGTCGAATCTCCGAATCAGATTCAGCTGAATCAATTTGGGACAGTGATTCGAATCACTGAATTGAATCACTGTCTCCCGAATTGGCCAAATCTGAATTCGAAGCGAATACTAGCTGCTTCACACAGGCCTACTTTAAAGGCTTTGTTTATATATAAGGAAGCTTATAAAAATATTTTTTCAAGCTACAATAAAAACTTAATAGAACAAAATGTTCCTAGAGCTAAAGATTTCCTGATCAAACATGAGTGAGACCTCTTTACAGAAATTTAAAGGGAGAAAAGAAACTCCACTGGAGGAAAAATGGTCAGCAATGTGTGGCTGATTGGAATATGGTTGATTGAAGTGCAGTTATTTGATGTCTTATCTACATTTACTTTTTTTGCACTTGCAATTAAATTTTGGCTGTGAGCACAAATATTAGAAGTTGAGCAGCTCATACTTGGAAGCCAACTGTTCAAGTGCTATTATTTACACCAACAATCCAGTTATGAGCACATAAAAACCAGAGGCACAATTTTGCAGGCTCAAACTGCACTCCTAGAAATGAAACAGTAACATTACCCAGAGTCATAATTAAAAGCCTTGTTTGAACATCCTAGAAGTTTGGATTGAATTTTGTAATATGCTGTTTGGGTTCACCTTGACTAGTGGGCAGACTGCAATCAATGGGATTTTTCCAAGTAAGGAATGCATGACAGAACTCACATTCATTCTTAGCACTTTGTGGGGCCTTATAGAAATTTTTCAGGATGTCCAACATGGTAATCTCAGGTTTACTGGCCCCTAGGGTAGGAGCTGCACAGTAGGTAATGTAAACATAAACCGAAAAAAAAATCATGTCTCTTGAATGGACTAGCTTACCACTTGAAGTTATCTTCCAACCTACCTATTACATGAAGTATGGGCTAACAGAATATACTGGACTTGTTTTGTCAGCATTTCTTCTGCATCTTAAGGCACGGAAGCCGCATGTAGTGTCATGTGTACTGTGAATGCCATTGTCCAATTGCCCATTTAAATAACTTTTCCTTCAATTTTATGATAAAGTCTTCCCCATTAATAAGAAATTGAGTGAGGTTTCACAAATGCATTTTTTTAATACCTTCCTTTCAGTAATTGTAATTTCTATCGACCCCTTGGGACAGAAATGCAGCTGACAAGATTCGAATGGAAATTTACCAATGGGCAGAAATTCTTTACCAACAATTGAGTAAAATTTAGTAAAGTTAACACATAAAAAGATATTAAGGTAATCTGCAGCCCCAGACAGGAATCAGGACCCTTTGTGATGACCTGAGATAAATAGAATTAACTTGTTGGACCTACCATTTTAGAGGGCACATGCAGTCAGGCAGATACTGATTAGTTGTGTTCAAGCTTTTCTTCCCAACCAGTAAGCAAACACATTCATTTATAAAGGGAGAGCTGATATTCTGATATAATCATATAACTACAGTTCTAGTGCTTGTAGCATCTATCTTTTATACCAGGTGACCAGTTAATCATAGCTTGCATTGCTATTCTTTCAAGATAGCCAACTGCATCTTCCTGAATTAATCCCACCGCCCTTCAAAATCAGTGTTATCTATTATAAGCCACATTTATAGTATCAATACATTAAGATAATATCATATATAATGTTTCATACAATATTTGAGAAGGATATTTTAGGTTAGAGGTCCATTTAGCAGAATATTTCCTGTATAGGGAGTAAATGCCTGTGCTTCAAAATATGGTAAAACTTCATAATAATGCACCTGATTATGTGAAAAGCTGCCTTCCTATCCCACATAAACAATTATCTTAAGTTCATAAATGTGAGTTCTGGTTTTCACTACCTTCCATAGTTACAAAGGCAAAATTATAGATATCAGTAATGGGACTTATTGTGAGGCTATGGACAGATTTTACATTTGTAGTGCTACACCTTTCTGGTACTACAGAAGTTGAGCACACAGACATGTACACCTCCTGCAGTACTGTAAAAATGGTGGAAACACTAAAGAAATGTTCCTGGATGAAATAGGAACTTTTTCTGTAGCACTATGTTTTTTAGTGCCACATGTAACGTTTGTACAGTGCACCATAATAGGACAAAGGGTCTAGCAGTCCCCCAGTTTCCCCCAAGTCTCTGCTTTCCCATCCTTCAGCAGGGGGAGGGAGGTAAAGCAGTCTGGACATTTACTGAGTGCTGCCTGGGTGCTCAACTGCCATTGGGATAGAGCAGAGCTTGGGACTGGAAGCGGCAGTGTACTCACTGACAGCCCACTGGGGAGATGCAGTTTTACTTACCATTCTCCTGTGGAGGGGTAGCTACTGTCAATAAGTGTGCTAATG
>NW_005842490.1:323781-334572 GCF_000455745.1 Alligator sinensis | reverse complement strand
CCCCCCCGCCCCATCTCTTGGGAGCTGTAACTCTGCTTGCTGGCTTCCCATAGGGGGGGCAGTAGGCTGTCAATAATCAGACAAAAGGGACAAGAAACCCTTTATGCTCCCTCCCTCCCCCCACAACCTTCTGCCTAGAGATCATATGGATGCATGCATTTGTGGCAGTTTTGTAGCTGTCTGTAGTGAGTGCCCAGCCCGGGGGTGATTGCAATGCCTCCTGGTGGCTGCTCAGCCTTGACTCCCCTTGAGGCCCTCTCTCCTTTACTCCCCCTACCACTCCCTGATGTTATTAATTTGTGGTGAAAGCCTGGTCTTCCCAAACCTGGTTTTACTCCTAGGACCACAGGTGCTCATGGTCATTGCTTTAAGACAGGGGTGTCCAATTATTTTGGCTGGAGGGCCACTTAATAAGTTTGGTGGACTCTTGCCGGCCATCTCTCTCTCTCTCTATCCTCCCTGGCCAAACCATCCCTGCACTACAGCACGCCCCAATCCACAACATCTTGGCCCCATCTGCAGCTTACATCAGTTCACATGCTGGAAGCAGCACTGGGTAGGTGCCAGCATCAGCTGTGGCTGATGCCTCCTGTGGATGCTTCTGGCAAGTTACTAGTGGGGATTGGAGTGACTGCCTAGGACCACAACTGAAGTGCTGATGCAGCATTATCAGCTATGGATTCAGGTGGATGCCCCAATACCCACCCAGAACCTGCCAGCCCCATCCACAGCTGATGCTGGAGCCTGCCCAGTGCTGCTTCTGGTGCGTGGGGTGTGAGCTGGTGTAAGCTGCAGAAGTGCTCAACATGACCCAGGAACTGGAGCCACCGGCTCCCTGTGGGCTGGATCTCATGACTCTATGGATGCCCGTCTGCGGGCTAGATACAATTAGTTTGTCGGATCTGGCCTGTGGGCCATATTTTGCCCACCCCTGCCTTAAGACCTGGTTTTGTGGGCTTCATCCTCCCCTATACCCACTCCCATGCCTCTCAGGAAATCTGCTAACACAACTCTCTGCCCTCTGGCAAGTCCCAGGCACTGGAGCTTCTCTCAATGCACCCTAGTCCCCCTGGGCACCAGACAATTTCTTGATGCAACCTAATTCCACCCTGGGCACTGGAACCTCAAGGTCCCTCCTCTCCCCTCCACCCAGGCATCAGATATTTTCTCAAGTATCTAGTCCTTCCTGGGCTCAAACTTTCTCTTTCTTTCTACTTTTGGGCCCCAGGCCTATATCACTTCCATGAAGGCTCTGGCACCACACTCCTCCCCTCAATGGGCTCAGACTCTCCCTTTGAGCCGTAGGCCCTCTATTCTTCTGGCCTCTATCTCACTGGGCCACTTGGGACTTCCATACCTCCTCTTCAGTCCCTTCTACAACCACCGGGTGTTGTTCACCACCAGACCTCTTGGGCCATTGCCTCTGGTCCCAGGTGTATCTGTTCCAAGCTTGCTTCATCCCTCTTGGGTGTTGGGCCCCTGTCCCCAGGCCTAACTATTCACCCCTCTCAGGCTCTGTTCTCTTTGGCAGCTGGGCTTTGGGCACCCTGGCCCTCTGCTCTTGGCTGCCCTGTCTGCCAGGCCTGTCTGTTCCAAGGCCTGGTATGTTCCTGGGCCCAGTGCTGCTAAACCCAGCTGCATGGTTATCTCAGGAGCCCTGCTGCCAAGAGCTCCTCTCCTTGAGGCTGAAAAGGGCTAGCTCAGCTCAGGCTCTTGGCCTAATGTGCCACAAGCCCCGCCCCCTTCTGCTCAGCTGATGCTCTAATCAGCCGCCCCCCCCCCCACCACATTTGCAGGTTGCTTCTGAAGCAGGCACACTTCTTAAGGTGACAGGTGCTCCAAACATCCTGTCACACACTCCAACTGGAGGGCTTAGCAGGGAGGCATCATATTTAACCAAGTATACAGTACTACATATTTGTAGTGCTTCAGATAGCTGCAGCACTTGTAGTGCTACAAATATAATGCCTTTCAATGGCCTAAATTAAAGGTAGTTTGCAATTCTACCTCTGCCTTTTCTTTTGGAACATAGCAACTAATTCCCATTTCTCTTGTGTCCAATGAGAGATTTGAAGTCTCTTTCTTTCATTTTCTAAACTACTTTGGCTGTTGTTAATTTACTCCCTTTGTTGTTCTAAGTTCTTAGCTCTCTTCTGAAATTTGATACCTCAATATTTAATCTACTGAATGTTCTAGTTCAGCCCATTCTAGACTCTCCAAGCAGCCACGAGATGATGGGTCTTCCAAGAAATTGGACTGGTTTTATTGGGCCCATCAGGACACAATTCCACCAGTTATACAAAAGATCAAAAGTGCAATAGTAGAACAAACACAAAGCATCTGTATACAAATGCAATAGGAAGTATTAGGAGTAATTTTCAGAGTGAGATGTTTATCAGTCCTCATATAGATGAAGTTTTACATTCCTGAGGGATGTAAAACTTCTCTCCTTTTCCTACTGAGGAAGAGAAACTGTGAGCCATGGAAGCAACAAAACAGTATGCTTTCAGACTAAAGAGAAGAAACTAAAGATGCTAAACCTATTCAGTTTAAAAAAGAGATGCTTTAGGGGGGACATGATAAGGATTTACAAAATACTAAATGACAAAAAGAAAATAAATGAAAATGAGTTACTAAATAACGAAGAGAAAGACGGGGTTATTTAATGTCTCACAATACAAAGACTAGGGATCACAAAATTAAACTAGTAAGTTTACAACTAATGAAAGGAAATTCTTTTTTTACACAGTGGGCGAGTCTACATGAGACACTACTACACAGTTAAGCTAATTATTGCACAGTAAGCATCCACGTCTACACATGCAGATGTTTACTGTGCAGTAATTGGCTATAATTGCAAATAGCAAATTTACTTGTGATTAGTAAGGCCGTGTGTAGAAAAAACAGGGGGCATGTGTACACAACACTTTAAAGTGAGTTAAATGCTTTTGCACTGCTTGAATGGTGCTGGTGTTTGCACGCGTTGGCAACATATTGCACAGTAATTCCAGCCGCTGTATTAAATTCAACAGCGTAATGCACCTTAAATTACCTGGGGTGCGGCATACTAAAACTCCGAGGAGTTCTAGTTTGTAGCGAAGCACCAGGCTCCGAGCAGGAAGCCTGTGCAGGCAGTCTGGCAGCAGCCCAGGGAGGCAGGCTCCATCCAATATCTTTTTTTTTCCCCCTTGGAGCCTGCCTGCCTGAGCTGCGCGGGGGCCCAGGGCTCCCCTCCAAGGCTGCAGTGCCCCCCAAGACTGTCCAAGCTGGGTGCCTGTGGGCAGGTGCCACCAGGGAGGGGGCGACTGCTGCTGTGGAGGGAAGCACCAGCCCCCGCCCCCCCCAGCCGAAGGACTGTTCTACGTGCCAGTAGCTCACTCTCCCTTCCCTGTCTCTGGAGAGGCAGGTAAGTTCAGATGTGTGCATGACACGGGGGTTTAAAGGGCCCTAAATTGAAGCGGTGTTTTTAAAAACCCACCACTTCAATTCAGGGCCCCTGTTTCATCTACACATGCCCTAACTGTGCAGTAGCACACATGCAGACACCTGACCAGGAGGAAATGTGTTCCCGGTCAGCCCAGCAACAGGGGCCAGGAGATTGCTCCCTGCCCACAGGAGTTGCCTGCTGCTGGGGCAGGGGCCACCACCAGAGCCCAGGTGGGGACAATGTCCTTTTGCCTCAGCAGCACAGAGCTCCCAGCCCTCACTCCATGATCACAATGTCTTGGCCCCTGCTAGGAGACAACTGTCTCCTGGCCCTTGGGCCAGCATGCAGGGACATCTAGCAGGACTCTCCTCTCTCTTGAATGCTCTACATCCTAACCACTGAGCCGCTGCTCCATGCACTGAGGCAGTACCTGATAGATCTGGCCTTCCCCTTGGCCACAGCTCCAGCCACTGTCTCCCCAGTTAAGGTGACAACATATGCCAATGATGTGACTATTTCTGTGAGTAGTGAGGGTGATGTCCATTCCCAGAATGAGAGTTGGTGGGTCTAAGGATGTACTCCTTAGTCTGGGAGCTAGGCTGTCAACAATACACACAACACAAAACCCAAGACCGGGTTCAGCTGGGCCAAAAATGACACATTTCTGCTGGGCACCCAGGCTGACACTTACCCCCAGACTGCCTGGAGGCCTGTCCTGGTGCTGTGATGTCCTGGTGCTTCAAAGCATAGGGCATTTTCCTAGGCATGCCACCCTATCTAGACAAATACTGTGAAGGCCTTGCTGAGGAGGTTGAGGCATGACTACAGTGGTGGTACTGGCATCTACTCAGTCTCTCCTACCAATGGCTGGAACCTAATGATCAACAACTTGGCAGCTGCAACTTCATGGCACAGGTTTATGATCCTGCAGGTGTGCACCTGCCTGAAAAGTTCCAGAACCTCCTCATGGACTTCTTCTGGAATCGGAACCACTGGCTCCAGCAGGCTGTACTGCACCTGCATCAGTGTGCAAGGTCCAGCCTAATTGACCTGGAAGGCAGGTTGGCTGCCTTCTGTCTGCACACCCTTCGGTGCCTGGTCTTTGCTTGGGAACACCTCCCTTGGCAACAGCTGCCCTTTGCTTTTGTATATCAGATGGGGGACCTTAACCTTTTCCTGTTGTATCTCAATCAGCTTGGCTGGGATGCCCTGCCACCCTTCTACCATAGCCTTTCTGGGACTGATGGGCCTACCTCCAACTGAGACATTTGGCCAGGTAGCTGTGATTTCCAGAGCTGCTGCAGGAGCCCCTGGTCCATAAGTTGGCCTTGCTGCAGGAGACACTGAGACCTTGCCGTCCAAAGCCTCATTGCTTCCTTGGTCTGGTTGAACACCATCAAGCTGACCCACCTCTTTGACTCAGCTTGGTCTTCCTAGCTCTTGGTCAAAATCTGGCTGATTGGCTGGGCCTGCACTCTGTCCATTTTGCTTTGCATCTGTTGGCTGAAGTGATAGCTGCCTTCACCATGGATGTGCTTGTTGTCCTACAAGGCCACTTTCACACATGACAAGCCCTCCCTGATATTCCAGACTCAGCCTTGTGGAGTAGAACAGTTTCAGACTAGATGGAACCTGCATGTACAGTCCTGACCTGGCCCACCCTGCACCTGCTCTGGACTCACCCATCCACACTGCGCAGAGGCAGCAATGACAGGGGCCAGGCAGAAGTTGATGCTGGGTGCAGAGGAAAAGCAGTCCCTCCCCTTCACTGCTGTCAGGCCCTTCTTGCTGCAGCCACCCAGAACCCATGTCTGGGCTGCCTTACATCTCCTCTGCACTGCCACTGCTGCCCCACTGGGCAGGCTGGAGGTGATGATGATGGGGGCAGAAAGCAGCAGCAGGGCAACTTGGGCACAGGCTTCAGGTGGCCCCAGAAAGAAGGGCCTAACAGCAGTGGGAGACAGGGTTCTTTTTCCCCTGGGCCCAGCAACAGCTTCTGCCAAGCTGCTGCTGTTGCTCAGCATGGGTGGGTGGTCTGGAGCAGGTGCAGGATGGGCCAGGGTTATGGCTATGAATGGGTTCTGGCTGGTCCATAGTTGGTCCACTTCACCGGGCTGAGTCCGGAGCAGGTGTGGGGCAGGGCAGGGCAGGGCAGGGTTGGGGCTGGGCCTGTGCACTGTTGGCAGTGGTGGGGAGGAGCTGCAGGGCACATGGACTCTGGGCTGTTGTGGGTGGGGAACTGTCTATGTGGTCCGTGGGCCCAAATAATTGTCCACTCCTGCTGTACAAGCTACCCATTGCCAAATGAATTGGCAACCTCCAGTGGCAGCTGCTGCATGGAGCTCTGGTCATAGGCACATCTGTCTGTCACTTAAACCCAGTGGCATTTGCAGCCTGCCCTTTTTGTAGTGAGCAGATGGAGGAGACTCTCTTTCATGCCTTCCAGAACTGCCCCCAGCTGCAGCTGATCTTTCCTGCCCTCAGTTCTCCTTGGCACACTGGATTTGGACTTCTCTGAGACTATCTACATCTTTTCTATTCTGTACTGAGCAGTTAAGGGGTGTGTGACTTGCCTGGCAAATTTCCTGGTGGGCCAAGCCAAGATGGCAATTCTGAAAAGTTACTTAAGCAGCTTGGAGGGGCTGACTCCAATGACAGTCTCCAAAACTCTTCTGCTTCCTGGTCTGGGCATACGTCACATTTGAATTTGGACACTTCATCTTGCAGCAACAACATGTGGATCAGTTTGTGTCACTGGGATATCGAGGGGGTCCTCTGCAAGATGGAAGACAGACAACTGATCCTACATGCCGAGCCCCATGAGGGGCATGGGGCAGTGGGTTTTTCAGTCTCCAGTGACATTATATTTTTTTGTTGTTAATAAGTGTTTCATGCTTAGCCCCTGGGAGTGGTGCATACCTTTGCATTTTCCCCATTTGTTTCACAACTTGTAACCAAGACAGTTTTGCTAGGGCAACAAATGGCTTTCCCTGTCCCAATATAGTTAATTTAATTCACTCGAGTGTCTAAGGCTGTGAACTTCTTGTTTTATAGAAAGACATTAGAAAAACAGAAGAGTTTGTGCTTCTTTTCTGTCACTGTATTTGGACTGGTTGTATGGATGCCTATTTTTAGGTCCTTGAGCTACTATTACTCTGTCACATTTAAGATGAAATGTTGGACCAGCTTCACTCTGGATACTGTGATGAGAGATAACTGTAGGTTACTTACGGTTGCCTAAGTTGGATTGTATCATGGAATAGAAAGTGAAAAGTTTGCATTTCCTGGTGGAGTGTAGAGAATATGCTAGAAGTGGTACACATAGATCTGTTTTATAATGGAAATTGAAACTGATCTTTATATAAAAACTTGAAAAAGGAGTTATATAGGTAGTGATATAGCTCTAATGCATTACTTCAAGTTCAGTAAGTTTCTATGGAATATATAAAACTTACTCTTATGCATTTGGATATGATTACATATTACATACATAGGATATGATTACCTAGAATCTCCATAAACCACTGAATAAAAATAAGTAATTAACAGGGACTTTCAGGACTCCATTGTCTGTACTGTGGTTTTGGTTACATTTTCATGTTTTTAATAAATTAACAACTTTTTCACATTTAAGTTAAGAAATATTCTTGTTATTCATTCTTTTCTCTCAGGACAGTAAGTGAGATATTTTTACTTCCATGTAAAGGTTACTGAATCTTTAATGAATTTTCATTATGATAAAGAAATGCATTATACACTCTGCTTCAATGGAAGAAATTGCATTAGAGTCCATGTAAACTGGGCACTTATTAGTTATGAATGGTACTTTTAATGAACAGTCAGTGACCACAGTATCATCATGTGACCAAAAACACAAGATACAAGAATTCTGTTTGCATACAAAAAGAACTATTCAATATTGACTGAATACAGCGTGTTCATCATTAAGACACATGGCAAAATTAAGTCAATCACAGAGAGTGTGCATATGGACAGAAAGCAGAGTAAGTACCCCAGCAGCTTCACTTCACTGGTCCCACTGGTTGTTAACATCTTTTGAAATCTGCACAGTCACAGAGAACGTGCTGCCTGTAAGAGTCATGGATAGTGCCTGCGCAGCTTAGTAACTGGAGCCTATATAAGGAGATCCAAGACTCTTAGCTGCATCTGACCGACTGGGTGTGCAGACAAATGGAACTAATCTAGGAGACATTCATTAAATCCATGTTTTCAGAGGTGCTGACTACCAGCAGTTTCTATTTATTCCATGGAAGCTGGGAGTCTTCAACAACCCCCCCCCCCCCCCAAGAAAAAAACAACAACCCAGAAAACAAGCAAACAAAAAACCAAGCTATGGTAAAACTAAAGAATCCCAGATAATAGGGCTGGAAGGGGACCTACCCCTTTCTCTAGGCCAGATTATCCACTCCTAAGGCATCCCAGGAAACTGTTTGTCTAAAGCAGGGGTGGGCAATTATTTGGGCTGGAGGGCCACTTATGGAGGTTCTGTGAGCTGTTGAAGGTTGGGTCAACACCCCCAACCCTGCTTTGGGCTGGGTCAGTACCCCCTCCCCTCTGTAACAGCTTACCAAAACTACCTAAATGGTCTGTGACCACCAGACAGAGCAGATGGACAGGGTCTCCATGGAGACCAGTCTGGGACCCCTGGGCAGAGAGCATTTGGCTGGGTGCATGGGTGGGCAGGGAGTAGCATCTGGAGCCAGGGCCAGGCCAGGATGGCAGGGTTGTGACAGCATGGTGCCAGGGTCCAGGCCAGGGGCAGAGCTGCGATCCATTCCCTGCAGGGCCTTGCATTGTTGCCCCACCATGATCCCAGCCCTGGCCCTGGCTCCGGCCCTGTCTGCCTGTTCTATTCCCAGATACCGCTCCCGGCCTGCCCATGGCTGCATCCATGTGCCTGGTCAAGTGTGCCATGCCTGTGGGGGTCCTGGCTGGTCTCCATGGAGACCCTGGCCACCTGTTCTGTCCGGCGCCCCTGGCAGTGGGTGCAGGGTGGATGAGCCAGGGTGCCTGGCCAGTGGAGTCAGGTTTGATGGCAGTGCTGACACTTAGTTAGTTCACTGGAAGCAGTGGCAGCTGGAAGGAGCCGCTGCTACCGGTGCTGCTGGGAAGCAGAGCCTGGCCACTGCACCATGCCAGCCCCATTGTGTGCCCAGGGGTAGCAGGGCTGGCTGCACGTACCACAGCTCAGGCTGAGCCCCATGCCTGGGCCAGGTGGGGCCAAAGGATCTACTGTAGGCTGGATAAAATCCCTTGGCAGGCCAGAGCCAGCCTGCGGGCCATATTTTGTCCATACATGATTGAAAGCCTACAAGTGACTGGGGAACAGATCAGCTAGTCTCATATTAGAACAAGGCCTGACACATGTGCACACAAACACTCAAAACCCAGAAGAAAATAGTAAAGGGATAGCCTCAACCTTGGCAGATACTGTGATCTTGCTGACTGCCTAGCTGAAGGATAGAACTTTGATTTTGGGCCCTTTTAATATCCTAAAAAGAGAGTGACTTTTATTTGAAACACTGGGATATAAACCACACAGGCAGAAGCTTCATTGTATATTCCTCTATGATTGCTGAATTTTTGGGCATATGGATCATCTACAAAGTTGATCCATATGCCCAAAGTCGATTTACATCTTGGTTCTAAGGGGGATGCTTGTGGTTTACAGACTTATGCTGATAGTCCTGTGTTAGTTCATATGGTTTCTATGCATTTACACTAATACAATGCAAGTGCTCACATGGGGCTGCTGTATGACATTTCTCATGGCTCACTTATAAGGAAAGTAAATGATAGAGCAATTTGCTCATATAGTATGTTGTGTGTGGCTTTTTTAGAATGTGGCAACTCTAATTTGGAAAGACAGCAGCTGCATATAAGGGTGTGTGTGTCAGGTAGTTTATTTCAATGTGTCTGAATTTGATTTTTGTGTACAGGGTCTTCAGTGTACTTTATGGTGTTTAACCATCTAAATCTATACAAGGACAAGCTTGTATACAATAAATACAAAACTTGGCAGACTCCCACGTATACATGATACTTGGAGTGGAGATCGATGCCACCAGGTCACTTTGCCCAAATAATCATCAATGATGCACAGCATCTAAGGTGTCCTAATGGTCACAGAGGCTTCAGGACTGACTTAACTTGACATGTATACATGACTACACCTCTTACTTTATCATCAGTTATACTAGAAGCTTTGCATCCTGATTACATTATTTTGCTACTGCTGTAGCCTTGAAGTGACCTCTGTCACTTACTGAAGACAGTGGAATTTTCTGTTGGTTTTATCAATGTGTTTGCTTCTTGAGGATTACAGCCTGTATTTTTCTGGCAGGAGCTAGCTGTGTTTCCATGGGTATGTCGAGATAATTGCCCATACAGCCATGTTATTAGTCTGAGTGTAGGACAGATCATAAATCACATTAGGTTATGGTTGCATAAGTGCAGGTGATAATAAGCAGATTCTGACAATTTTTGGTAATGCACCCAGTTTTACCTCCAACCAGGAAGTTCTAGTGGAAGGAGTTGATATAGCTAGGTGACGGAGACAGCTAAGTGTGTACTGAAGAAAATGACTTGTCCCAGAAATCAAGTTCTACGTGAAACAGCATGAGGAAATAAAACAAGGAAGGCTGAGAGAAGAAGTGAAATTCTGGAGACTTTTGTTTCTTAAGACCCCAATTTGTTATTTATGCCTGTGATAGAAGTGGTAAAGAAACAGGTAGATTTCTTAAATCATACATCTCATTAGTATTTTCATTTGGAAATTTTTAATTGTCACCCCCCCCAAAAGAGTTGTTTTTAAATATGTTTTTATATTTATTTGCAGATGAGCTAAGGGCATAATGTGAGTATGGCTCAGTACACATCTATCATCATTTCAAGCACAGCAAGTAAACTCTAAGCAACATTAAATAGCTATTAAGATATGCTGTGATGAAAGTACTGAAATGAAACACTAGTACGTGATTTCTGTGAGTTAAAACAGGGAGTGATTAATAACTACTTAGGTACATAGTTACATACTAAAGATCTGCTGAAAAATGTGTCCAGCAAAGGCATAGTGAACTCCTTCACCACGCAGGTGGGCTGGTGGAGGGGAGTATATGCTGACTGCGAGGGGAAGGGAAGTCTTACCTGCCCAGGCTATCTGCACACTGAAGGAAGCTGTTTACTGCTACTGCTGCTTCTGTAGCAGTGCTGGCTGGGATAGCAGCAGCCCAGCAGTGTGAGGTTCCTGGGAGTTAAACCTGGTTCACTGTTTGCCTTCTCCCCATCCAGATATGCTACTGGGCTGCACCTTCTGTGACAAAAACTTCCAGAGGTGGCAAGGG
>NW_005842490.1:314770-323771 GCF_000455745.1 Alligator sinensis | reverse complement strand
ACATGCCCCCCGCCCCATCCTGTGCTGCTCCACCCCGCTCCATCCCCCAGATACACTGTTGGATGTAGGGCTGCACTATGTGGCTCCCATGGATGGCAGCATAGCGCTGCCCCTACTGTGGCAAAGACTTTTGGTGGGGGAGGGGGAGATTCTGGCACCCCCACATAGTCAATGCCTGGGCTGGTGCTCTGCTCATCCTCTCCAACCCAAGTTATGCAACTTTGAGCAGGGCCATGAAAGGGTGAGGCTGGGGCTGGATCCCAGAATCCAGGTATGGCACAGTAGGCTGGGGTTAAAGGGCACAGCTAAAACACAGGGGTGGAAGGATGAGGCCTCAACAAGGGACTGAAGGTCTGAGGAGGCACAATATTGGACTAGGGCCAACTGCCCACTGAATTGAGTAATCAGTAACATCTGTGAGGCCTGGGTGTGGCTATAGGGGAGGTCAGACCCACGAATAGCCCATAAGGCAACAGGTGCCCCGGGGGCATGTACAGGCCTGGAAGGACCACCTAGTGTAAGCACTGGATTGGAGTCAGTGGGGTCCAAGAGGGATCTGCTGGCAGAAGGGCAGACTAGAGCTCACTCTAGGACCCTTGGGCAGCCTTCCCTTTCAAAAATTAACCAAGTACATCCAGGCATGGCAGGTGGAAGAGAAGGGAGGGACCCTAGAGATAGAGTAGGGCAGCAGCCACATGGCCACCAGGGGGCATCACAGCTGTTACAGATGGTTTAATGTATTATGTAGATTTGCAACGAACTTGTCTCCTCAGTATTCAGGCAGAATTCGTTCGGGTATTCACTGTGCAAATCTTGATCCTGACAACTTTTTTATTTTCAGTGACTTCGGTCATATAGTAAAAAGGCTCAGATTTTTTTGTTTTCAAACTCCATCATCATATGTTCATTGGATTTATTTAATCATATTTACTTGCCTGAACATGTGCAAGGTCACATACTTGACCTGAATCCCCTGTCAGGGCTTCTGTCTCTAGTTATTGATCCATGGAGGATAACAGAACATTTTTCTCTACCTTTCCCAATTATGTCTATGTTTCACATCTCGACAATTGTTATGCACTTTCATTCAAAACATTTAGATTAATAAGAAGATTATCTGGGTAAGTCAGATTTTGGTTACTATTTGCTAATAAGACATTGGGTCAAATTCTGACATCAGACACCCACAGCACATAAACACTCACATTCATGTAAATAAAAGCTGCACAGTACCAATTAAGACTAGAATTCAGTAATATATATATCAGAAAGAAAGATTAGGACTCTCACTGCATTATCTGACAATTTGTTCTTTGAATTTTAACCAGAGCAAATACATTTTTAACAAAAAAAGTGGCATGATTTTTGGAGCTAATTCCAGTTGTGTTGTGCTGCTGTATCAGGCCAAAGTAGCTGGAAAGCCTGTTTAACCAGATCTCCTATGTAAGAGTAATTCTAGGGTGAGACAGAATCAGTGTATTGTTCAGTCTTCTTCCACGAGGATTTCTAGGAAAGGTTGTGTAGTGTATGGCCAGGAGATCCCTATATTCTCTTAATTACTGGTAGCCAGGCATGCCTTGAGGTTACTCTAAATCACACTGGATGCCATCCTAGCTCCTGGTTGGCTTAACATCACTTATTCCTTGTCACTTAGAGCTGCACTGAAAACACTTAGGCTAGAGACAGACATTACACATAAACAAGTTTAAGTGATCAGAAAGTGGCTTAAACCTGTAACAGAACACATGTTCAGTGCACATAAACCAGTTTGAAAATGTTTGAAACTGGTTTGAGAGAAACCTGGTTGAATGTAGTATCAGACTTAGCTGATTTGGGTCAAACTGGTTTATACAATATCTGTCCCAGATCCCTTCCTGTTTTAAGTTAAACCAGACTCCCCCAGCATCCTGGCATGCTTTCTGGGCTGGGTAGGGCTCTCTGTTCTACAGCAGAGCTGGCTCCTTCCTTCTGTTCCCCGGCTGGAGCTCAGCAGAGACTGAAGGCATCTGCCTGGCTTCCCCCTGCTCCCCGCTTCCCTCCCCACTCCCTGCTAAGCAGGAATTATTTCCCCATTCCCTCTGCCTTACACAGACACCTCTCAGCATTAGCTAGCAAACCACATGCTGGCTATGGTCTGTGCTGTGGCAGACAGGACAAAGGCAGAATCAAATGTTGTTTTGTTGATGTGGTGATAAACACTGAGTTATATCAATTTCCTGCTGGGCTTGTCAGAAGTTGGGGGGGGACCCCTCCTAAATCAGAGCATCCTGCCAGGGCTTGGCCATGCCTCCCTCTGCTCAACACTGTGGAAGGGAAGGAAAGGCTGCTCTAGCGCCCCCTGGCTTCTGGCCTGAGCCACTGCAGGCAGGTGCCTGCATCTCTGGGATGTCTGTACAGTTACAAACTGATTCAGCCTAGCTAGGTTAAACTAACCTGCAAAGATTGAATCAATTCAGGCTCTGCTTCTTGAATGTTTGTCCCTAGCCTTAAACTGCAGCTGACTCTCTGAATTACAGTTCCATCTTGGAAGTTATTTCTATGCCTCTATCATTACATTAGTTTGCTAGAAAGAAAAATCAGTTTGGTCTCAAAGTATGGTTGGATATACTATTGGTACTGAGATTACAAATTGTACATTAACAATTATAGAGTGTATATATTTTCTACTGGATTCCAAGGAGGCTGTGTAACTCAGGTGAAAAAGACTGGAACTTGCTGATTATGGTTTTGTGACAGAAAACATAACAGATATATTTACTGTGAGTGTTATAGGCATGAGACAGTTTAGAAGTATGATCCTTTGGAAAACTGGTTAAATTTTGGTTTTTCCATTCATGAGTGCTAAAACTTTCAAAACTGACTTTGTGACTTAGAATCTTAAGTCCTATTTTCAAAAATGACTTAAGCTATTGCAAGTCAGTGGGACATGGGCTCTTAAAAACTCAGGTCACTTTGACAATGAGAACTTGTATGATTTTGATTTTTTTTCTGACATAGTTGAACTATGACAAACATGAAAAGTGAAGCCAATGTGGTAATCAAAGTGCAGTCATGCAGCATATATATTTTCCTTCCTACAGAGAACTCCAGGACTTTCCCTGTAGAGCAGAGCAGATCTATAAACAGATGTGTGCATACAATTATGGGCAGTTACACTTTACTAAAATATCACTCAGCTATAAAGATATGATGAGCTCTTGAGGTTTTATGACCTATGTATGCATCTCCCTCATTGGTTGTCTTAATTAAGCCATGGAAATTTACATAAATGTTTTCATAATTTTTTAGTTAACATTAATACCAAACTGTTTCTGTGTAACAGAATACCAAGGTTTCATTTTTCTCCTCTCTAGAATACCAAGGTTTAGTTTATCTCTCGGGCCAGAATTTTCAAAGGTTTAGCTTTCCTGTAACAGTACCTCACTATAAGGATAGCACCATTTATTAACTTGAAACTTTTTGAGGGTTAAGATATTACTCACTATAATAAAAGGTAGAATAATCTGAACCAAATTTTAGAACTATAATTTATCCCTTAAGGACCTAAGACAGAGCACAGGATTTATCAACATAGTTGATATTATATCAGTTTCAAGAGTGGTAAGTGTGGTCTTAATAGAAGAAGTAGAACAGAAGATGGAGGCTACCAGAGACAGAATACTTTTAAAATTGTCTCATTTACTGAAAAACAGAGACTTGAAACACGTAGTTTTGGGATTGAAAGTGCTGAATATTTGTCTTTTTCAAGGAGATATTTTGTTCCCAAAGAGACATAGAGAAGTTTGTTTCTTGAAAGCTTTACAACCCTTAAAAAATTACCACTTTACCTAGTCTTCTATAGCCTGAGAACTGTATGAACCATGCAAATGTTGTAATCTTCGTATTATTTTATTTGCCTGATAAAAAAGAGGATTTAATGTATTTCATATTGTACTTCAAGTTCAGTTGGAGGCATCATTCTTTTTTTGTTAAAGAGACCAAGCTGGGCTCATATCTCCTTTGCCAGTTGTAAACAAAACAAAACAAAACAAAATATTTTACAAGGATCAGTTATAATGGAAAGGTAATTTTTCATTTTTATTCTATTTGCCAGCTTTTTTCCAACTGGAATTACTTCTAGTACATTTTCTGGACAGCAATACTACAGAGCCAAGTAAATATCAACATTCATCAAAAAAATGACCCAGTTGTAACACATTATATTTTATTGATTGGCAATATGTTTGAATTAGAAGTACCAATTACAACATAGAGTAAGAACAAGATATTCCAGACAGAATTTAAAATTTAAAAATTGTGCACTCAAAATGTGTGCCATAACTGATTTTCCCCCAAAAACTTTAATTTGGCTTCCTTTATGACTAACTAAGGGGTCAGATTTTCTGTTGTGGCCAAGTTGTACTTGGCATTTCCACATGAGTTGGGACTGGACAATCAGGGAAATAACTGGTTCCCTAACATTCTGCCCAGTCTCTCCTCCTCAGCTGTTTTCTGGTGATGACCCCAGTCCACTGGATTTGTGAGAGATGCTCTATCATGGCTAAAGCACTACTCCAGTGCAGAGAAAACCTCTGTAAGGTACTCCAAAATGTTGGTCTGATGACTATGCAGCCCACAGACACCTTCTTTCCACTTATTCTGATGCTACTGCATATAAATATTTGATATATTTGTCTTTTTCAATGTAAAGATATAATAAAATGAGATCTATATTTGCTGAAAAAAATCACTGCCATATCCAGGATGCATTTAAAGACATTTAAAGGATGCCTGTGGCAGTCAGGAAACATAAGCACTACTTTATGATTCTTCAGATTATTATTTGTCTTGCCACATTTGTGAATTTCCAATAGAGAGAAAGCGATTCACAGGAAATGATGTTATAGGAATTTTATCCCATTTACTTCACAGACTAGTCTATTCACTTGGGAAAAGAGAAATTGGTTTGAAATGGACCTTAAATGTGTCTTTTTTCAAGATGTGTTTGAACATCTAAGCTCCGTATCAAAAGCAAAACAGTTCAAATGAGTCCAGGCAGCAGCGGGAAAACACTGGTTCAAATCCCGTGGCTATTTCTGCAGGTGTACAAAGGTATAAAGCAACAGGAGATGGGATAATGCAACAGGATCATTGTTGCCAAATCATTTCCTAGTCTTTCCTTAGCAACCTCTTACAGAAGATTGTGGAAGAGCAGAAACATCTGAGTCATCTACAAACAGATACCAGGTCACCTATAAACTGGAGCATGGCCTTAGAAATCATATTACTTGAAGTCCTGAAGACTGAATACTTGCCTTGCACACATCTTTTAAAATACATGACTCAAATTGAAATAATGGGTTGATCTCTGAAATTATTGCATGAAGTTCCTTGAATCTGCTATACAGAATTATAATGATCCCTGTTGGCATTAAAATCTATGAAATTCACTTGCCTTGATAAAGAATGGATGTAGTATTGATCTCACCCCATTGGCTCACTAGCAGCTTTTGGATCTACCATCTTTCTCCTCTCTTGGGCACTGACTCCATCAGACTACCCTCAGAACCATGCTATGTACCAGCCTACTTAGGGCCAGAGTTCAATCCCTGCCCCTAGTGCAGAAGAAGTACAAAGACATTCATTATGAGGCTGCCCCACTACCACCCTGCTTATCACCCTTCTTCAGGCCTAAAGGATTGCATAAGGTGATAATCATTCTCAGTCTACAGCCATATGGACAAAATGCTGCATATGGAGAACTGGCTTGCATCTGTTTCTGTTCATCTTCATGGAATAGCCACTTTGAACTCACTTCACAGGTGTCCTGGAGGTATTTAGCATACCTAAAGTCTGAGAATTCCTCCACTTAGACTTACTCTGTTTCAGTCATCCAGCAGGTAAGTAAAACCATTTAACTTGAACTTACGCTCTCAGGATTGAATCTGATTAATAAAATTAAACAGGTACTTGGCGTACTATCTTGCTACTGACAATAGCTGAAATAACTATTGGGAATAAAAAACTACCAAACAGAAGAAAGCTCATTAGAGGTGTTAAATTACATCTGGCACTGTTAGAGCCATCAAGATTTTAATGATTTTTAAAGTTATTTTCTAATAAAGTATGTGTGTGTATTTTCAAACTTTGGTTTTTCTTTTAGGCATAAAAATGGTCTGATTGGGATATGTGGGTGCTCAACATTCTTTAAAACTGAGGTTCATTTGGAAAATGAAGATAATTCTAATATTATAAAAGCCTTAGTCAGTCTGTCTGTCGGTTCACGACACTTTATTTGCAGTCTGATTGGTTGTCTGAAACAACCAATCAGAGTGCTCCAAGAGCATTCCAGGCATGAGATGGCAGTGACAGTGGCACGGTGGAGCAGGTGGGCTAGGCCAGCAGGCACCCCCCTGTCCCGGCCCTGCTCCCTGGAGGCAGCAGCAGCATGGGCTGCTGGCCAAAGGGGATGGAGCGGATGGTGGGGCAAGTTTCTCCCCCACCCTGCTCCTAGGAGGTAGCAGCACAGGGTGGTGGCAGTGCAGTGCTGGCTTTGGCCCCCTGCTCCAGCCTTGTCACTGTCGTCACCACCAGGTCCCAACAAAAGCCGGCAGGGAGTGGGAGGTGGTGGGGAGGAGGGGGGCAGGGAAGTGGAGAGCGGGGCACAGTGGCAGTGCCCCACCTCTGCCAGGCCCTGACAATAGCCAGGAGGGAGGGAGAGAGAGGAGCTGGGGGTGGGAGGGGATTGAGCATGGCCAGACATTCAGCAGTGGCAGCACAGGGCGCTGGGTGGTGGCTGTGGCTGCCGCGTGCAAGATTTCTCCCTCCCCCACACCTGGGAGATTTCTCCCTCCCTCCACCGGGGTGGAGCAGCAGGGGGCCAGGGGGCACACAGAGCTGGGTGGTGGGGCACATGGGGCTGGAGGCAGAGTGGTGGCAGAGCAGGCCAGTTGGTGGCGGTGCTCTGTCCCTGCCCACCCCGCCATCATTCTTGATGGGCAATTGGCTAGTATGTGCATATGAATTCAAGTTTGGACTCATTTACACATACATACACATATGTACCTCAATGACCGACATGCAGATGTAGGAGGCAAGTTTTAAAATTCTGTATGTATTTATTTGTGTGGTTGTGGGTGTGAATGGTTCCAGGAAAGCTGTTATCCAATTCTCTGCCTGCAAATCCATAACTTGAATGTGAACATTTTTTAAAGGGTAGATTGTTAGGCTGGGCTGAAAATCAGACCCAAAATATGCATTATGGGATTGGTAACAGGATATGTAGAACAGAAAGATAAATAGATCTAGGTACTTGTAAATACACAGAGAATGTCTTAGTATTTTCTGCTTTGATCAAATAACATAAAAACGAGTGGAAAAAGAAAAGCTTCTCCTGACATTTGGATTGGTGCTATTTTGCCCCTGAACATAATTGCTTATACTACAGCCTAGGGGTACCTCATCCTGCCAGAACTCACATGTTATTTTTAGTACAAAATGGAATGCAGCACGTTGCAAGAATTTTAAGTACCTCAAGGCACTGGTGGAAAAAGTAAAAATATCTGATTCAGAGTTGACTTTTGCACTTTCCTGATGAGAAATATTTCTATTCTATTTCTATTTATTAATTTTTTAAAGACTGTTCAATACTATGTTCAATTAATTAAAAGAAAAGGCTTTTTCCTCCATTTAACATGGGAAGGGAAAAGCCCCTCGTTTTAGAATTAAGTACAAGGTGGCGGGGGGAGGGGGGAAGGCTGGCAGCTTTTGCAGCTCCAGCTCTGACTCTGGCCCTGACTCCAAGCTGGAGCCAGAGCTGCAGCTGTTGCCTGCCCCCTGCTGCCTCTGAACCCCCTGCCACTCCTCCCCCAAAGCCTCAAACCCACACTGTCTCTTGGCCCCCCAACCTATCCTGCTTCTTCCCTTCTCCCCCTGCTGCACTTCCCCATACCTATGCTCTGCACCAGCAGGCTCCATCCTTGCTGCAACCTGAAACATGGAGCATGGCTCCAGCCTGGGCTGTAGTAATGGTGTTGGCTCTACAATTCTGCAATGGGGCCAGGTTGGAGCCATACTCAGTGTCCTGAGGATGAGGCAGGGATGGAATCTGCCAGTGCAGGAGCAAAGGTAAGGGGGAGGTGGAGGAGGATGGTGGGGGAAGAGATTTGGTGGCAGGGAGGGAGATGGGAGGAACCCAAGACTGCGGGGGGAGAGGAGGGAGAAAAGCAGCATGGAGGGGGTAGAAGGGGGAGCAGGGGTCTGAGGCTGTGGGGGGAAGACATAGGGTAGGTAAGTAAGCTGCCTCCCTTCTCCACTGTCTGCCTCACTGCCACTGCACTGCCTGCCTTCTACCACTTGCCCCGCTCCTGCCTTTTTCCCACGGCCTTTCCCTTTGCTGCATCCCACTCTGCCCCCACTGCCTGGCCTCTGATTGTAGCCCTCAACACCCCTCCTCCCACTGCCTGAAGTAGTGGGGGATGAATTTAAGATGATCCTTCAATAATTAGATTCTGTATATGGAAAATGTAAATAAATTTAGAATTTTCCATGTATAGAATCTAATTGGGTGTGGGGGGTGAGTTGTCTTAAATTCGGGGTTGTCTTGTATTCAGGTAAATATGGTAGTTTTATGTATGGTTATAACTGACCAGCACATTTTCTTTCAGAGGATGCAGTCAGATTCAGGCGAGAATTAACTTTTTCTTGCTCTATTAGTGGTTCATGTGTATGTTTACTACATGCTTCATATGTAGGGGCAGTGTGAAGCTGCACTGCCTTAGGATAAAACTGGAAATTCTGAGTCACAATCTGCTGGGGTTTTATTATTATTATTATTATTATTATTATTATTATCATTATTATTACTATTTTAGCTTTTTCCTCTGTTATGGAAGGAAATACCCTGTACTAGCCTTATGTGTGTTCCTCAGCATGGTGGTGTGAAAATTGAGCCAAAGGTCTACTCTTTACCCATCCTTTCCTTCCTGCTCCCCATAAGAGGGGGGAATAATGAGGAATACCC
>NW_005842490.1:313904-314709 GCF_000455745.1 Alligator sinensis | reverse complement strand
TCTTTCCCCATCCTTTCCTTCCTGCTCCCCATAAGAGGGGTGAATAATGAGGAATACCCTACCTCCTCTTCCTGACCATCTTACTTCCCTGTCCAAGAGTATGGAGTGGGACCACAGAGTGGCTGAAATACAAGAACTCCACCTTATCCAGGAGGTGCACAGCCCCACTAGGGGAGATGCCTTGCTGGACCTGGTCATGGCCACTGGGGATGACCTGGTGAGGGGACTGCAGGTCCTTGACCACCTGGGTGACAGTGATCATTGCCTGCTGGAATTCACCATCCAGCGCAGGGTGTTGAGGGCTTATACCAAGACTAAAGCCCCTGACTTCAGAAGGGCCAACTTCAACGAACTTAGGAGATTAGTGTGGGAGGCACTGAGGGCCCAAAAGGTAGAGGAGATGGGAACCCATGAGGGATGGTCGTACCTTAAGGATACGATCCTCCAGGCTCAGAGTGTGACAATCCCTGAGAGAAAGAAGGGGGATAAGAGAGCTCTGAAACCCCCATGGCTCAGCAAAAGCATTCGAGAATGTCTGAGGGCCAAAAGGGAGGTGTACACCCGGTGGAAGAGAGGGGCTATCACCAAGGAGGAATACTCCTCCTTGGCCCGTGAGTGTAGGAGGGCCATTATGAAGGCCAAGGAGGGGGTGGAACTCAAGCTAGCAACCAGGATTAAGGACAACAAAAAGTCCTTCTTCAAATACATTGGGAGTAAGAAGTGGGCACCGAGGAATGTAGGGCCCCTGTTAGATTCAAATGGTAATCTTGTGGCTACGCCAGACGAGAGAGGCGGAAACTTTTAC
>NW_005842490.1:309120-313882 GCF_000455745.1 Alligator sinensis | reverse complement strand
AGGACAGCTCTCCCACCACAGGTAGGGGCAATCTTGAGGATAGCACTGCCAGGCCTCGGGTCTGTGTAGAAGTAGTTAGGGATCTTCTGGAAGGGCTGGATGTTTTCAAATCTGCGGGCCCGGATGCCCTCCACCCACAGGTGTTGAGGGAGCTGGCAGGGGTCATTGCTGTGTCCCTGGCCTGGCCGTACGAGTGATCGTGGTCCACGGGCCAGGTGCCCAGAGATTGGAAACTAGCTAATGTGGTCCCCATCTATAAGAAAGGGAGGAAGGAGAACCCCAGAAACTATAGGCCCATAAGCCTCACATTGGTTTTAGGGAAAATCCTTGAAAAAATCATTAAGGAGCACATCTGTAAGGGGCCAGCAGAACACTGTCTCTCACCCCATTCTCATTAATAAACTGAGCAACTGTGGCATTGATGCCTACACGGTTGGATGGGTCAAAAATCGGCTGATGGGGCGCACCCAGAGAGTGGTGGTGGACGGGTCATACTTGACCTGGCACGATGTGAACAGTGGGGTCCCCCAGGGCTCGGTCCTGGGGCCTACATTGTTCAACATCTTCATTAGCAACTTGGACGAGGGGGTGGAAAACACGTTGTCCAAATTTGCCGACGACACCAAGATGTGGGGTGAGGTAGGCACGCTCGAAGGGAGAGAGAGGCTGCAATTAGACTTACACTACAGAGGTGGGTAGATGGTAATAGGATGGGGTTCAATATAGATAAATGCAGGGTGCTGCACCTGGGGAGAAGGAATCCACAGCATACATACAAGCTGGGGACCTCCCCCCTTGTGAGCACAGAGGCAGAAAGGGATCTTGGAGTCGTTACTGACTCCAAGATGAACATGAGCCACCAATGCCAGACCTCAGCCAGCAAAGCCAACCACACCTTGTCGTGCATCCAAAGATGCATCTCAAGCCGGTCCAGAGAGGTGATACTCCCCCTCATCGCGACATTGGTCCGGCCTCAACTGGAGTACTGAGTCCAGTTCTGGGCACCGCACTTTAAGAAGGATGTGGCCTGCCTTGAGAGGGTTCAGAGGAGGGCCACCCACTTGGTTGGAGGGCAAATGAGGAGAGGTTGAGGGACCTGAACCTGTTCAGCCTCAGCAAGCGGAGGCTGAGGGGGGATTTGGTGGCCGCCTACAAACTTGTTAGGGGAGATCAGCAGCAAATAGGAAGAGCCCTATTTTCCCCAGCAGCACCTGGGGTGATGAGGAACAATGGCCAGAAGCTGCTAGAGAACAGGTTCAGGTTAGAGATTAGGAGGCACTATTTCACTGTCAGGGTAGCTAGGATCTGGAACCAACTTCCTAGGGAAGTAGTCCTCGCTCCTACCTTGGGTAAATTCAAAAAGAGGTTGGATGAACACCTGTCTGAGGTCATGTAATCCCAGCGTGTGCTCCAACCAGTGGCGGGGGATTAGACTAGATGATCTATTCAGGTCCCTTCTGACCCCTAACTACTATGAAACTATGACTCTACACTGATCTAAATGTTGCATTATTTCTTTGTTGAATGTTGGACATTTGGAACTTAGTCTTGGTAAATGCCAATGGTAGTAAGCGTCTGCATGATCAGAGATTTAATATGCAAAATAAATACAGGGCCTTACAATCTAGATTCATGTATGTGGTGGGAGGAGAGAATAGTTTCTGATATTAATACGATGGTTGAGAGCAGTGTTTTGTTAGCATTTTTTATCATTTAATAAGACACAGCTGATTTGAGTACCTTCTAGCCCTAAGCTGCTCCCTACCCAAAATGAAATGAATTAAGAAATGTGAAAACTAGGACAGAAACAGAAAAATATTTTCAGGATTAAATCAATCCTTACTGGTAGGTCTGCCACTTTATTTTAACTGGCATTTTTCTGTGAATATTAATTTAAGCCCAAACCATTGACTTTTTTAAAGTATAACAAGAAAACTCAACAGAAAAAAATGTTTTGCAAATAATTTACCCAGCTTGAACATGTCATTGCTTTCTATTTGACTGGGCAGGTGTTCATCCAATATCATAGCATTAACTGACATCCTAGGTTGGCTTACTCTGGTCTACATGCATAAGGATGGATTGCAGGCCGTGGCTATAAAAGGGCTAGGTTTAATTTGTGCAAAGGAGAGGGAAAAGACAAGGAGATTTTCCCTTTGTAGGATACTCTTTGCCCCAATGAAGAATTCCCTGTTTTATTATTATTATTATTATTATTATTATTATTATTATTATTTAAGTGCTTAGAGACCACATCTGTAAACCATTGTTCTAAATACCATTCAAAAATATAGTAAACATCCATTCCCTATCCTGAAGAGCTTACTGTTTAAAGCAGGTGTGGCCAAAGTCCAGCCTGTGGGCTGGATCAGTCCCATGGCAGACTCCATCTCCCAGTAGCCCCTGCGGTGGCAGCTCCTTTGGGCTGCTGCTGCTGGACCCAGCTCCACTGCCTGGACACGCCACCTGTTTGCCCCATACCCACTGCTGGGTGGGCCGGACTCACACAGGCAGGGTGTGTGGCTGGGAGTGAGACAGGCAGGACAGGCCGGGGAGACCCTGGGATCTTGGGGCGGTGACAGCATGGGGCTGGGGTCAGGGCAGAGCCGTGATCTGTTGCCTACATGCCCCTGTGATGAGCATGGGTTCCAAAGGCAAGGGCATGCAGGAAGCAGATCATGGCTTTGCCGTGGCCGTGCACTGACACTGCCCCAAGATCCTGGCCTGGGAGAAGCTCCTCACCCAGCTGTGTGCTCTGCCTGAGCAGCTTCTAGCTGGTCTTCATAGAGCAGTGCAGGCAGGGGCTGCTGGGAAATGGAGTCTGGCCACTAGGCACAGCTGCCATTTTGGCCACCCCTGATCTAAATGCACAAGATATACAAGGAGTGGGATAAAGGAAGTATTATTATTACCTACCAGTAATTTAACTAAGGTGGGGGTGTGGAACAGGGAAGTGGCTCTAGGAGCTGAATTTATGGAGGGTATATGCAAAATCATCTGTTGCTGCAGCTGTCAGCTGGCTGCTGCTGCTGCCCCCTGCCCCACTGCTGCCCAGGGTGAAGCTGCCATATTACACCTCTATTATCTACATTTCAGAAATGGGAATATGAAAGATAGGGTATGGACAAACGCCATGATTAATAAATAGTAAATTGGCTTTAGTCTGTAATAACAATGGACTGGGCACATAATGTACAGCTTGAACCATAAAGTCTTTCTTTCTTGGGTAAAACTACCTCATGGAAAATTGTAGTAATTTTACCATGTGGTAAATTGTTATGGAGTAAGTTTTGTGTGTCCTCTGCCCCAGTCCAAGTTTATATCTGGTTAGTCCTGTTCTACCACCATCTAGTGCTGAGGCACTGCCTACTGTGGGAAGCTAGCATGGGGGAAGCAAGCATGTGTCTGACCTTTACTGTGGAATAAAATGTACTATGAGGTAAAAATCTGGATTAGATAATGTTGTTATAATTGTGCCCATGCATCTTCACACAAAGGCAGATCATGAGCTGACTGTGATGAGAAAGGGTGTATTATAAAGTGCTATATGACTTGATAAAGATCACAAAAAACTAATCTCAAGGAAACAATGGTTTCTTTTTTCAGTTTTGAATAGGACATAATGGAGCACAATGGATAAGGAATAGGATAGCTGTTGGAAAGGTAAATTTAGAATCAATAGAAATAGGCCACACAGTGACTCACAATTGACATAGCTGGAAATGGAGGAGATAAATTTCTCTCTGCTGGACCTTCACACCTTAGGACAGTTCTGGGAGACAAGTGTGTTGTAATGATGGAGCAACACACCTAGTGTAAAGTGTCCTAGGCTTGCACTCAACATAAAAAATCAATGGCTAGGGATTGTTGGCAAAGTGATTCAGGAAACATATCTTCTGATTAACCATTACATAGAAAACATCCTAAGTCATTCTGCCAGAACTAGTCTGGTATCAGTGTGTTTTTATAGTCAGTGCCAGCTGAGCCCCACAGTGCTAAGACAACACTTAGCTGGCCTTCCCACTTCTCCTAGAGAACAGTGAGCTCTAATTTGTAGCCTCATCAGGTGTTAACAGCACCGATCTATACATGGAATAGGTAGTGCAAGATGAGGTGATAACTGTTTTTGTGTAATTTGTATAGTAGCTTAGCAGAACATTATACATAAACTTAAGCTAAGGACAGACATTACACATAAACTAGTATAAATGATCAGAAACTGGTTTAACCTGTAACAGAACAGAAGTTCAGTGCACATAGACCAGTTCAAAATGGCCAAAATTGTTTTAAGAGACCTGGATGGATGTAGTATGAGGCTTAACTGATTTAGGTTAAACCAGTTTGTTGAACTTCTGTCCCAGATCCCCTCCCAACACAAGTTAGGTCTCAGTCTCTTGGCATCCCAGGATCCACTGCAGCCCCTATAACTCCTCCCTTGCAGATCAGGCAGGTAAGCCTCTTCTCCAGCCTGCCTGCTCCAGCCCAGCTGGATGGCCCCGCCCCCCGCTGAAACAGTGTCCCCAGCCCTGCTGGTGGTGGCAGGTGGGAAAGTGAGGGAGGGGGAGAATGTGGGGGGATGGATCCCCCAGCCCCAGTTCTCCCCATGGATTTCAAAGATTTCATAGACATCAGGGCTGGAAAGGACCTCACAAGATCATCGAGACCATCCCCCTGCCCAAGGGGCAGGAAGTCAGCTGGGCTCAAATGATCCCAGCAAGATAGGCATCCAAGTGTTTCTTGAAAGTGTCCAGAGTAGGTGTTT
>NW_005842490.1:301908-309089 GCF_000455745.1 Alligator sinensis | reverse complement strand
TGTGCGTTGGGGGGGGGGCGGGGGGGAAGGGGGAGTCTATTTCAGGCCCTGGGGACTCGGAGAGTAAAGAAGTTTCCCTTATGTCCAGCCTAAAAAGGTCTTCTAAGAGTTTGTGAGTGTTGGACCTTGTCTTCCCTTGGAGTGCACTGGTGAACAGATGTTCTCCCAGTTCCTGATGTGCACCCCTTATGTACTTATAGGCTGCCACCAAGTCACCCCTGAGCCTACGCTTTTCCAGGCTGACGAGTCCCATGGATCTTAGCCTCTCCTCATGAGGCCTGCTCTCTTGACCTCTAATCATGTGTGTGGCTCTCTTCTGGACTCTCTCAAGCTTCTCCACATCCTTTTTAAAGTGTGGAGCTCAGAATTGGATGCAGTACTCCAGCTGTGGCTTCACCAAGGCCGAGTAAAGTGGGAGGATAACTTCTTGGGTCTTGCTTGAGATGCATTAGTAGGTGCAAATCAGAGTTTTATTTGCTTTGCCGGCTTCAGCATGGCATTGGTGGCTCATGTTCATCTTGTGGTCAATCATCCCCCCCAAGTCTCTTTCAGTCATGGTGCTAGTGAGTATAGCACTGCCAAGCCTATAAATATGATGTGTTTTTTTTCTCCCAAGGTGGAGCACCTTGCATTTCTCTGTGTTGAATGTCATCAGGTTTTGATCTGCCCACCTTGCAAGCCTGTCCTTTCTGAATTGTGGAGCCCAGAATTGGATACAGTATTTCAGCTTTGGCATCACCAAGACCAAGTAAAATTGGAGGATGACTTCCTGGCATTTTGCTTGAGATGCATTGGTAGATGCAAACCAGATTTTTGCTTGCTTTGCTGGCTGCAGCATTGCGTTGGTGGCTCATGTTCATCTTGTGGTCATTCATGACCCCCAAGTCTCTTTCAGTCATGGTGCTAGCGAGCGTAGCACCGCCGAGCCTATAAATGTGATGCGGTGTTTTTCTGTCGAGGTGGAGCACCTTGCATTTCGCCTTGTTGAACACCATCAGGTTTTGATCCGCCCACCTTGCAAACCTGTCGAGGTCAGCCTGGATCGCCAGCCTATCCTCTAGGGTGACCACACTTTCCCATAATTTGGTGTCATCAGTGAACTTAGCCAGTCCGCTTCTGACACCAGAGTCCAGATCATTTACAAATATATTGAAGAGTACAGGTCTGAGAATGGAGTCCTGGGGCATACCACTGGTCACCATGTGTCATGTTGATTGGGTTCCAATGACTATCACTCTCTGGGTTCATCCACAGAGCCACTTCCCCAGTCATCAGACTGTAAGGTTGTTGAGGCCGCAGTTCCCCAATTTTACCATGAGGACATCATGGGACACCAGGTCAAAGGCTTTCTTGAAGTCCAAATATATGATATCAACCTTTTCTCCTTTGTCCAGGTGATGCATCACCTGGTCATAGAAAGAAATTAGATTGGTCAGGCAAGACCTATGTGCAATGAAGTCTATCTCTCCAAGTGTTGCCTTCTGTTAGCCTGTTGTTGATGGTTTCCTTGATGATTTTTTCCCAAATCTTTCCAGGGATTGGTGTCAAAATAATTGGCCTGTAGTTCTCCATATCTTCCTTCCTCCTTTTCTTGAAGATAGGCACCACACTGGCTCTCTTCCAAACTTCAGGTACCTCGCCCGAGTGCCATGAGTTCTCAAATATTCTCGCCATTGGCCATGCTATGATGTCAGCCAGTTCCTTTAGCACTCTTCGGTAGATTCCATCCGGGCCAGCTGATTTGTGGATGTCCAGCCTCTCAAGGTGTTCCCTCACAAGATCCACAGCAATGATGGGTATGTTCACTCTTTTCCTGGTGATCCTGCATCTTTTCAGGTGGGGTGATCCTCTTGGGCTGGTGGAAAACTCAGCTGAGGTCTGCATAAAAGGGGGAGGGGAGGAGAGGAGCCTTCCGAAGTGGGTCTGCCTTGGCCAACCCATGAGTGAATGTGTATTCTGTTCAATAATGGTCCAAACAACAAAGCTTAGAGAAAGCTGTGTATATTGAAACAATTCCACCTCATGCTTTTTGACTGTCTGTACTTAGCCTTAGGGTACAATCCATATCTAAACTCCTGTCTGTACTTAGCCAATGAACTCCATGTCTAAACTCCTACTGACTTAAAAAGAACAGTAAGTAATTCCTGATATTTTCATGATTTGAAATCAGTGGAAGACAAGAATAGACCATTGCCCCCCTTATTTCTATTCATCCCATTCCCCCATTCCTTTGAAATATGCACAGTATCTCTCTTTACTAGTCCTTTTTTATTGAGGAACATGTACATTTTCAAAGAAAATAATGCAAATGCTCTAAGATGCACATTAAAGTCAACACTTAGGCACTAAGTATGTTGTCACTTAATCTCATGCAATACCACTGAAATCATAAATGAGCCCTGAATTCAATAACAGCCTCTATCATTCAACTGGAAAAATGTACTTTCCTGGAGATAAATGAGAAGAGAATGTTGTCATAATAGTTTAGAAGATTCAACAACCAACATTTGTGAAATCAGAATTGTATTCTAGGAATCTTGTATGATAATCATTTAGCATTTAGACAGAAAGAAGACAGCACAGGTCCCAGTGCTGAGGTATTGACTTAAACTGCAGTGACCTACAACATTTATACATGTGCTCCGGGAGTCAGGGGAGCTGGGGACTGTATCATTAGAGCAGCTTCTAGAGTTGCTCTAACTAAAGCGCCTGGAACATCACATGTACCAGTGTCCCTGTGCTGAAAAATGGCAGCGGGAGTACTTTAACTAAAGCTCGTTGAACAAACTTTCTTTAAAGCACCCCAGTGCCATTTTTCAGTGCAGGTACACTGATACATGTAATACTGCAGTCTTCTGGAGTATGGTAATTACCACACTCCAATAGACTCCATTAATTGAGCCTGCTCTGACTTGTTGTAATTACAGCATGTTGGAGCAGCCTTGCTGCACGTGTATAAATGCCTTTACCTTCTGTATGCCCATGCAAATTTAGTGTGTACTGTTTGTTTATTGACTTTAGCTTGGTCAACAGATATGTGGTAATGTTCTTTGGTAAAGGCAGAAAACCTGACAGCTGTGGGTTTGTTAAAGGGAGCCTTATTATGGGTCCGTTGATATCATAACCTAGAAACGAAAATTGACAGTTAGCTCTGATTTCTAGTAAAAGTCTGGTGAGTGTTTAAAAATTCTTTCAGCTATTGCCTGTAGCTTGTTTTCTCCAAGCAGAGCCAAATCTTCTTTCATGAACTGAGTAGTAAAATGATTAGGAGTTGATATCAGATATGAAGTGAACAAACAAATGTTTTGCTTTTTCCCCTCTCTCCTAAAATATAGCAGTTTTCCAAGTGACTAGCTGCATCCAAAAGCTTATATAAGACATTATGAATGGATTGGTTCCTCAACACAGCTATCCTAATATGCCCATTACATTTTTTGCAGGGTGACACAGACAAAACTGGAAGCCTATTTTTGCTTACCGCTGTAGATTTGCAGGTTTAGATGTACTGCAGATTCCTGCACTGTAAATATCAAAACATAGCTGGCAAGGGTTGTGGTTAGCTGGGTAAATGTGCAATGATTGCACCTTATTTTGAAATTTGGTTGTTTATGGTTTGGTTTTCATAACAATGGAAAAGAGGGGATTAGGTGCTTCCAGCCCCCCTCCAAATCTAATAATTTCTCCAGTAGAGTACCCCTTCCAACAGTTTCCTTTCTATGCAACCACTGCACTCTAAATTAAAACGTGTTCTACTGCTAATGGTCTATACTTGGTATTGTAGATACTAGCTCTCAGAACACTGGCTACCTGCCATTTGAATATGTTTGTCAAAATGCAGGAACAACCTAAAAAAAATCTCCATGAAACCTTGGCTGGATTGCTGTATTTTCATTTTAACAGGGACGACAAAAGCATTTCCTTTTGACAGCCCTCTTTGAGTCTTTAAGTATATTCTCTTCCATTTCAGAATCCACTCTAAAGTGCAGCTCTTATTTTTGTTCCATGCCAGACAGAACTTTTAAATTACACTGCACCCCAGACAGTCAAGGAGTCTTTTTTCTAAAGGAGCTATGCTTTAGAGATGCTCTTCTGAACATGGCCATCTGAAAGAGAGATCCTGTGTGCAAAGGGGGAAGCAGCACAAGTCAAAACATCCTGAATCTTCATTAGAGGCATAGGAGCAGTGAGGCGCAGGGCACTGCAGCCAGTCACCGTTGCAGAGGCGACTATTTTTGCACTCTCCTGTCCCCCGAAAAAGGTGGTGCCTAGTGCTGAACCAGTCACCATCTCTTGGTTTCGCTACTGATCTTTCCCATTGCTTGCTTCAGGTTTCAACTTCCCAGCCGGCTACAATGGTGCTAAGACTATCCTATCACAGATGTCCAAGTATCTTTCTTTACCCCTCAACAACTTGACTTCTCATGTATAAGGCATATGGCCCATACTCTAACTAATGGCATTTAGATGTTATCATCTCTCATCTCCTCTGGCCAGATATATCTGCTGATTTTTTCACTTGGTTTTCTCTTACTTTGTTAAAGCCTTTTTTTTCAATGGATCATGGTGATACAACAGGTTACAAAAATGTACTTTACTTTTGGGCTGTGATTGCTTACTTTTAACTCTCATGATTGTATAATTCTGGCCTTTTATTTTTCTGACATTTTTTTTACCAGAACCCAGACAAAATCAATGCTTAAATATTTCTTCTAAAAAATCCAAAGTAAAAATATATAGAAAAAGAAACAGGTGGCTGTAATTTCATGTTGCTTTCTTCATTTTCTTTCTGTAGACAATCGCATAAAAAGACACCAGCAGAAGTGTCTAGCAGTATTTATAAAAATAGAATATATTTTCACTAGTTAGAAAACCAATAAGCAGAATCAGTTGTTAGAACTGCTTTACATAAAGAGATGATGAATATCTGCAGGGCAACAGTATATAGGAACCAAAATCCATCAACTTTGTACCTATCAGCATTTAAGAAAGCAAACAAAAACTGGGATGTTTGAACAGAGGCACACATTGCATTATCAAGAGACACCATTAATGGAATGTGCAAGGGGCTGGTGGTGGCACAACATCTGTTTTGTCTGTTCATGTATGATCTCGCAAAATTATTTCTAAAGTTAGTAAGGGGTGGGGGGGAGGAAGAGACAGAGAAGGAGAAAAAGAGAGAGAGCCAGAGAGAAGCAGAAACAAAGGTAAGCTATATTAAAGAAATTAAATTGTATTGAGTTCCAGAAAAGGTTAGTATCATCTTTATTCTGACCTCTTGGGGGAGTAAATCCCATAGCGTAGGTCCGGTACTCTCTCAGGTTCCTTCTACTGTCTTAATAGTGTTCAACTTTAGGGAAGGACCTGGTCATGGTAAGAGTGGTAATCTCTTATGCACCATCAACAGCCAGGGTGACTGGGGACTTTGAATATTAGGATAGATTTTGAAATGAACTTTATGTTAAATAGAAAGTTGGCATCTGGTAAATGTATCCATAACATTATTTTGTCGATAAACCCATTAAACTATAGTGTTTAGTAATGGTTCAAACTTTTTAAGGGTATAAATGAATGGGCAAGCAATGGGGGTGACCTGACCTCCTAAAAGCAGAGGATTGTAGTGCCAGGAGTATAAGGGATGTGAAAGTGTGTCTGAATACTCCAGATATTCACCTTTTCTTTATGCAAACTAGTTCTAACAACTGATACAGGTTATTGGGTTTTTAGCTATTGGTTTTTTAGCTATTATTGTTTTTTTCGCTATTGAAGGGCTATTGTGTATAGAGCAAACTAGAGAAATGAATATTGATGAAAGGGGAGGGAAGGAAGATGGGAAATACAATAAATGAAATGAGAGATCAAGAGCTTTACTGGCCTCATACATTTTGAGACAGGAAAAAACAAACTTTATAGGATCCTACATAACAGAACCTTTGGAATGTAGGAGTGTAACAGAGCACAAGTTGTGCTCTGTTACTCACAGGGGCATGGGCAAGCAGCAGAGCAGCCTGCAGGTGGCTGCACTCCCAATGAGGCACAACTACCTGATTGGGAACAAGGCCCAGCTGTTTATTATAAGAACACGGCTCTGAGTAGTAAAGCCAGCAATCTGCTGCAAGCAGCTGAAGAGAGAGCATCACCTGGCTGGGGCTGCTGCTTATAACATCTTGGAGGTACAGGGATGGAGCTATGGGGGAAGGTGTAGGCTCCTGGTCCTGGGGCATGACCCAAAACTACACCCTGCTAGTGCTAGATGGTGTGGTGGGACTGCTGGTGGTGGGGCAGTCTCTAGGAAATGCCACATCTGTGCCTTCCCAGTGAAGGGTGAGTATGGGGCGCTGGAAAGCCTCAGCCCCACACTGCCTTGCAGGTTACCCTGTGGAGAGGGTAACTCCCACTTGTTACAATGAGCAATTACTAAGAACTACATTTTGTAGCCTCTTACAAAAAAAAGTAGAAAAAAGAAAGAGGAAAGAAGAGCAGAAGAACTAAGCTTTGAAAAGCCTATGGGTAGAATCCTGTTTCACTTTCATATCCAAATGGAAGTTTTTCCAGCACTTATGCACTGATTGCAGTCCTATTCCATGTGCAGTGTGAATATATAAGCAACCATATGGCTACTGCATATATTCCATGCGCTGCATGGTGGCTGAGTAGGTACTGTACACATGTACCTGAGCATAAGTACTGGTAAAAACTATGAAGGGTAAGTTTTATCTCCTTTAACTATCACACTTACTTAGGAAGCATGAGATCTGGTTCTAGGCTCCCTGTACCTAGAAGGTGTTTGAACTTGTATCATTTTAACATTCTAGTACAGCATTCTTACAACCACTGCACAGGTTATGAACCATCATGGCCGCTTTGCAGACCTCCTCTTGAAATTGAGCCACTGCACCTTGCCTTTAATTGTCGTTCAATAAAATAGATGGAGAGCAATGGGGAAGTTTCTGTCCCACTGGGGATTAGGGGTCAGGCTACAACTCAGAGCATGCTTCCTTGAACAATAGCATCCATTGTACTGATAGACAGCTCTCTGAATACCCTCAAGCCTGTTTTCTTCCTCCTTTGGTATGTCCCCTCATACAGCCTCTCATATAGTTTCATAGTAGCTAGGGTCAGGAGGGACCTGAACAGATCATCTAGCCTGACCCCCTGCCACAGGCAGGGATGAAAGGCGGGGT
>NW_005842490.1:297991-300835 GCF_000455745.1 Alligator sinensis | reverse complement strand
AGAGCATGATCTCCCCTGCAGGCCCCCCACAGATGTGCTCCTTGATGATTCTCTCCAAGATCTTCCCAAGCACCGAGGTGAGGCTTACAGGCCTATAGTTACTTGGGTCCTCCTTCCTCCCTTTCTTGAAAATTGGGACCACATTAGCCAGTTTCCAATCCCCCAGCACCTGGCCAGATGGCTCGGCTGTATGAGCATTCATGATCAAGGGCTCCGCGATGACCCCTGCTAGCTCCCTCAACACCCTTGGGTAGAGGGCATCTAGACCTGCAGATTTTAAAATGTCCAGACCTTCCAGAAGATCCCTAGCTACATCTGCACTGACTGAAGGCCTGATAGAGCTATCCCCGAGACTATCCCTACCTCTGGTAGGTGGGATGTCCTGGTCCCTGTTCAAGAAAACAGAGGCAAAGAAACTGTTAAAAATATCAGCTTTCTTGTCTGGCGTAGCCACAAGATTACTGCTTGCGTCTTGCAGGGGCCCTACATTGCCTGGTGCCCTCTTCTTGCTCCCAATGTACTTGAAAAAGGACTTTTTGTTGGCCTTAATCCTGGACACTAGCCTGAGTTCCATCTCTGCCTTGGCCTTCCTAATAGCCCTCCTACACTCACGGGCTGAGGAGGAGTACTCCTCCTTGATGATAGCTCCTCCCTTCCACTGGTTGTACACCCCCCTTTTAGTCCTCAGGCATTTCTGAATGCCCTTGCTGAGCCAAGGGGGTTTCTGAGAACTCTTACCCACCTTGCTTCTCTCAGGGACTGTTATCCTTTGGGCCTGGAGGATTGCCCCCTTAAGGTACGACCATCCCTCATGGACTCCCATCTCTGGGCCCTCAGTGCCTCCCCCACTAGTCTCCTAAGCTCATTGAAGTTGGCCCTTCTGAAGTCAAGGGCTTTAGCCTTGGTGTAAGCCCTTGACACCCTGTGTTGGATAGTGAAATCCAGCAGGTGATGATCACTATTGCCCAGGTGGTCAAGGACCTGCAGTCCCTTCACTATCCTTCTCTTCGGTGCCAAAGGAACCAGTTTTAACAACAGGGCTGGTGAAGAGACAGGATAATACCTACGGTATATCCTGCTGGTTTGAGCACTGTGTGTGGGGAAGCAGGTTCAAATCCCCTCCAAGTGACAGGGAGAACTTAGGTTTCCCGAGTAATTGCACTAGACAGTTTTCTGGGGGGCATAAAACATAGGAGCATTTATTGTCTAATATCTAACACCTGCCAATTATGGGTTTTTGCCAGGTGGAATTTAATGACTTAAGTGTTGTTACTAAAGGTGCACTGATACATCGGTCCCATATCAGATCATCGATATAAGGAAAATTGACAGTACTGGCAATTGGCTTTTTTTGGCTGATGTGGCTGATAAATGCCTCGTGCATGTGTGCAGCAGTAGAGCATGTAGGCAGCCAAGAGTGCTTCTGGGTCCAGCTGGTAAGTCTGTTGTAGGGGAAAGGGCGAGGGGGGAAGGAAGGGGCATGGGGGGTAGGTCAGGGCCCCAGCAGTGAGGGAGGGAGTGGGGTTCGGGCAGAAGCAGGTGCTACACAGCCGAGGCAGGGTGCAGGATGTTGTGAGCAGCTCATCCGGTGGGCAAGGGGAAGGGGTGGTAGCTTCCGCCACTATGCACACCCCAGGAGGGTATGGGGGCCGTGTGACCCTGGATCTGCATGTGGGGCAGGCTGCTGCTGTAGGCTGGGGCCATTGGTGGCACCAGGTTCTTCCCAATGGGGGGTGTGGCTGGGCCAGGCTTCACTTGGGGCAGGTGGCAGCAGTGCTACAGCAGGGCTGTGGCAAATCTTGGGGTGGTTGCAGCCCCCCCTCCTCCATAGCCCCTGACCCAGCACTGTGGCTGCCGGCCCAGGGGCAGCCCAGCCCAGCCATCCCCACCCCTCAGCGGCAGCCTGTCCTCATCTTGCATGCGGATCTGGGAGCACATGCCCCGCCCTGCCCTCCCGGAGTGCATACAGTGGCAGGAGCCACCCCCACCCCCTGGACAAGCTGCTCGTGGCTTCATCTCATGCACCGCCCTGGCTGTGCAGCATCTGCCCCTGCCCCAGCCTCACTCCCTCCCTCAGTGCAGGGGCCTTGACCTGCCCCCCATTCCCCTTCCTTCCCCCCTCGCCCTTTCCCCTACAATAGACTTACCAGCTGGATGTTGCTCTCCAAGCTGCCCGGCTGCATATTGGCAATTGGATTGGTATCAGCTGATCTGGCCCGTTAAATATCAGCCATTGGTATCGGCCCAAAAAAATCTCTATCAGTGCACTCCTAAAATATTAAAATTTGCATGTGCTAATTCTAAATGTCCTGTTACACATTAAACTTCGAGCTCTTCAGATGCTGATCAGTGTTAGTGATACCTCAAGTTTGGAGCAGTCACACTTCCAGGCCAGCAGGGGCCTTGAGAACTAAAAGGTAAGAATCCCCCTCCTGTCTCATTCCAGGCTTCACCCTACCCCCTGGCTCCTGCCCCCTAGGGCTTTCCCTGTTCCCTCCCACCCCAGAGTTCCTCCTTGCACCTCAGGATTCCCCTTGCCCCCCTTGGTCCTTGTGGTGTACCTATGTCTGCCATGTCTCCCAGATTACTTGTGGCCAGCTGCCCACCTAGCCCAGAGAGCAGCATTGGCAGCAGCAGTGGCTAGGCAGGCACGTTTCCCTTCCCTGCCTGCTCCTCCAGGACAGTGCCAGAGAAGTCACAAGGAACCTGGGAGCATGGGGGAAAAAGACAAGTGGGGATCTGGGGGATAGAAGACAATGGGCCCAATCCATGGGGTTGGGGGCTGCAGAGAGCCAATCTGGACTGGTGGCTCCTCTTGCCTGTCATGGTTCCCCTCCCCCTTTG
>NW_005842490.1:290220-297960 GCF_000455745.1 Alligator sinensis | reverse complement strand
CAGGCAGGGAAGGGGAACCTGCCTGTCCAGCCACTGCCACTGCTGGGCTACTGCTCTTCTCCAGGCTGAGACCAGCCCAGAGAGCAGCAGTGCTCAGGTTGTCATTGTAGAATAGGTGCCACACTGTATTTCACACATCATCTCCCAGTAACTTGTTTATGTGCCATCACTCTCTGAGTAGGGGTTTTCCAAAGTGCCAAAACAGCTGAGAAACAAAAAATATGAAGTGGTGATATTTGTGTTCCTCTCAGACACTTTGGAAAGTATTATTCTCTGTCTAAAAGAACATTTTATTTCTGGTTGCATATTTCTTCCTAGACTTGAAGACAGTGCACTTCAAAATTCTGATTCTGTTGGTTGCAGTAGTAAAACACTGACGGTGATTGTCACGTTTTCTTTTATTTCCAGAGTTCTAAAAATCTATTTTCTTAATTGAAAGTAATTCTACTCTGTATTTCTTCTAGTGCACAAAGTTTTCCATTCTTTGGAGATTTTTTACTTTAGTTAAAAACATTATATTAACTGCTCTCAGACAGGCCTGAAAATCCAAGAGGATCAGAAATATTTTTCTAACTATATTCAAAATAATCACTTCACAATAGCAAGCAACTACATATGAATATAAGGCAGAGACTACAAATGTTCCTTTCTCTACCTGGCAAATAAAACAAAACACTACTGTGTAAGTAAGAGGGATGAATTAGGGCTCCTGTGGAACTGTAATTTTGAGCTGTTAGTGTTCCAGATGAGGGAAATGTTGTTTTACTTTATCAAAGGCCCTAGCACTGCAAGAGGTTGAGCACCTGTGATCCTTATTATAGTCAGCACTCTCACAATTGTACTACATTTTCATATAAATATCATCTGAACATCCAAATCTCGTGTTTAAATTATTTCTTCTACTTAAAAAAATTATATTAAAAGATGAGCAACAATTTCTTCAGAGATTAATTTGCTTTACGGTATTTCTAGATTCCATTTACTAACCGTTTACTGACTCACTCTTACACAAAGGGGTACATTTTGAAATCCATATATGAAATATCTATGCCAAAAATGTCCTGCACAATGTTCAGAAAATATCAAATACTCTCTGTTCTCTATATAATTTAATTGAGGAGTCCTCAATCTTTAGTACTGCATAGTGCAACAAAGGATCAAAGGCAAACACCTCGTGAGACGCAAATGGTAGTTTACTTTGTTTCCTGAGAACTAAAACAAGGAAAATGGAATAAAAGTAAATGCTAGAGCCAATAGTTGGGGAAAGGAAACCTATGTTTAAAGTTTTTAAAAGTTTGTTTCCCATTTTGCTGACTCTTTTAAAGATTGCTTAAAACAACAAAAAAGTCAATTACTTCTACATTTCTCTACACTTTTTTCATATTTTTGATGGTACCCAAAAACTATTAAAATGCACTTCATCTGTGCAGCTGCTCACTTAGTAAGGTCAATAGCTCAGAGTTGTTTCCTTCTCTGATTTCACAGCAAGCTGCTATTTATGTTCTATCAAAAATGTCACTATAATCTCATTGAACAGCATCTTGTCTTTTTCTTGTAAAGGTTCTGAACTGTAAAAGCCTGATCTTGCACCACTGAAGTCAATGGGAGTTATTGAGACCTCAACTGCTGTAAAAAAACCAAAGGCTTTTAGACTAAGGGAAGCAATAGCACTGGACAGGACTTCTAGGTGTTTGTAGAGGGGAAAAAATACCGCAGTCTTTATTTCCGGCATTTAGGAGTTAATAGTGAACTTTGAAAGAGAGAAGATAGCTATGGACAACATCTGTTCTATTTAAAAGTACAGAGACATGGTGGTATGTGTATAAAGGCAGGAGGTTTGTTTTATACCTCTGTAGTTGCTTTGTTCTCTGCTTTGACATGGAGTTTGAGGTGGGGGAAATCAGTGGAATGAAGCAGAATGTGCTGGATATGAATGTGCAGGATGGATATGTACCTTTGCTGTTGAGAGTGGGATTTTCATTAAATTAGAAGAAAAATGTTTCTTCTACAAATAGTCAATTCCTCAAAGAATGTCTGTGTTTAGGTAACAATGCATCTACTGAGAAAAATATTTTCATTAATGAGTACCATCTGTACTCACGCTATAAGTGTGCATAAGAGAGCACAGTTAGCACATGTTTGATGATATGACAGAAATCTGATCTGTCCTAGAGGAATGTTCTTTTGAAATAGTAAAACTATAGCTTTGTGAGATACCAAAATTAAAAAAGGATGGACAACCTTAGCTATGACTCAGGAGACCTGGGTTCTAATTTTAGCTCAACCTAGGACTTTATGTGTAAACATGGGGTTGTCATTTAATTTCTTTCTGCTTCAGTACCCCACTCATAAAACAGGAACAATAATACTCTTTTTCCTCATGTGGATGTTGTAAAAATACAATCTTTAAATCAACCAAAGCTGAATCCAGCAAGACAAAGGTGATGGTGGCAGACATTATGAGTTGGGAGGGATTGGGGCACCTATCATTGATGGCATTCAGTCTCCACTTGTTTGTCAAGCTTGCAGCCTTGGAGGACTCCTAGATCCTCTGCTGCACCTAGATCTTCAAGTGGCAGTAATGGCTAGGAGCATTTTCCGTCAACGGGATCTAGTGAGAAGGCTGCAACCCCTTTTTCCAGATTTGGATGTGGCCTCCATCATCCATGCTTTCATAAACGTGAGGCTAGATTACTTTAATGCACTCTACATGAGGCTGCCCTCAATGACTATCTGGAAGCTAAAATTGGTGCAGAATGCAGTGGTCCTCCTTCTGACAGGGGTGGGTTCCCAGAAGCAGATTACTCTATAGTATGCCACACTAGCTTCCAGTAGCTTCCTGGGAATAATTCAATGAGCTGGTTTTGACTTATAAGGCCCCTAAATAGTCTGGGCCCTAAGAGACCATCTTCCCCATTATGATCCATCTCAATACCAAAGGGTAACCTCCTGCAAGTACCATCAATGCACCAAGTTCGCTGATGAAAATGTGTAGGAGATCATTCTTGGTAGTAGTTCTTCAGCTTTGGAACTCCCTTCCCCTTGTAGCCCACCAGAACCTGAGCTCAGACATTTTTCCAGAAGCAAAGTAAGACCTTTTTATATGGTCAAGTGTTTAGCAAGAAAATTTCATAGATAGATTCATAGATTGTAAGGGGCTAGAAGGGACCTTGCAAGATCATCGGGTCCAGCCCCCCTGCACTAGGCAGGAAAGACAACTGGGGTCAGGTGACCCCAGCGAGATGAGCCAGTCTCCTCTGGAAGATTTCCAGGGTAGGTGATCACACCACCTCTGGAGGGAGTTTATTTCACAGCTAGGACACCCTAATTGTGAAGAAGTTTTTCCTAGTGTTAAGCCTGAAACAGTCTTCCAGGAGTTTGTGGCCATTACTCCTGGTTTTCCCCAAGGGTACCCTGGTGAACAGTTGTTCACTGAGCCCCTGATGTATTCCCCTGATATATCAGTCAGCTGCTACCAAATTCCCTCTCAGCCTTCCCTTTTTTGGGCTGAAGAGACCCAAGTCCCTCAGCCTTTCATCATATGGCTTGCCTTACAAGTCTCTGATTATATGGGTCGCTATTCTCTGGACTCTCTCAAGCTTTTCCACATCCTTGTTGAAGTGTGGTGCCAAGAACTGGACACAGTACTCCAGTTGTGGTCTCACCAATGCTATAGTAAAGTGGAAGAATCACTTTCCTGGTTTTGCTTGAAGTGTGTCGGTTGATGCATGCCAGGGTATTGTTTGCCCTGTTGGCTACAGCATCGCACTGACGGTTCACATTCATACTACGGTCTAAAAAGTTGGGGCATTGTTTAGGAGGTTTTTGTTATACTGTATTTACTTGAATATAAGATGAGGTTTTTTCTTCCAATTGGAATGGGGAAAAACCCCCTTGTCTTATAATCACATAGAAGGATTTGTTTTTCTTCAAACAAAACTCCAAGAAAGACTACTACATCCATGTGACAAGGTGCTTGGTTTACCTGCCACTTTAAGAGGAAAGAGGCTAAGGGAGAAGTAGCCTGCAGGTGTGGTAAGGGCCAATTAGAAAGTCACCTGACCAGGAAGGGGCTGGACTTGAGGCATATAAGCCCAGGGCTTGAGCTGGTCAGGGAGTTTAGCTCTGGAAGGCAGAGAGAGAGGAGCTCCTGGTAGCAGGGCTTCAGCAGGGCTTGTAACAGAACAGCTGAGCTGGGTTAAGCTGCACCAAGACCAGGAACAGGGCAGGCCTGAGAATAGGGGTGGGTGAACCCATAGCCTGGAGAGGCAAGCCTTGGAATAGATAGGCCTAGGAACAGGGATGGGTAAGCCCATAACATGGACGTGGGCAGCAGAGAGCAGAAGGCCATGATACCTGAAGCCCAATAACAGAATCGAGCAGAGCCTGAGAGGGGCTGAGGCCATGGCTGGAGAGGGCTGGTGATGAATAACAACTGGTGGTTGTGGAAGCAACAAAGGGGATGTCCCAGCTGCCCCAGAGAGAGAGGGGCCAGAGGACTAGAGGGCCTGGCCCCCAGAGGGAGAAAGCCTGAACCCTGGATGGGCAGGTGTCTGTAAGGCCAGGGAGTCAGTAACCCAGAAGAGGTGGCTGTCAGAAGGGCCTGGGAGCTTGAAGGCCTCACCACCCTAGGCCAGGCCTCAGAGATGGGCTGAAGGCTGAGCAGGGCCACAGGTGGAGACTGGTGCGGCCAGAGGAGCCCAGACATCTCACCTGGCCTAGAAGTAGGGCCAGGGCCAGGCGGCATTTAAAGACTGGGGGCCACAGCCAGAGGCCAAGGGGGCCAACGAGCCCATAGCCCAGGAGAAGAGAAGACTGGGGCTGAAAGCCCATAGCCCAGGAAGGACACATGTCTGCATACCATCTGTGAAGCATAGGAGTGGGTATAGAGGAGGATGTAGCCCATGTAATTAGTCCTTAAGGCAATGACCGCTGATACCTCTGGCCATGGGAGTGAGACCCAGTTTGGGAAGTCCTGGGGCAGCCTCCCTTTTTTTCAAAGATAATGTCAAGGCATGGCAGGCGAGTGATAGCGACAGTGCCCAAAGGGAGCCAGGATGGCAAGGGCCGAGTGGCCACCATGGGGCATCACGACCACCCCTGGAATGAGTGCTTGCTACACTTAGTAGCCACCTGAAACTATTTACTCTTCCCATCAATCCTCTTTGTTGGTTCAGTGAAATAAGTGTGTCCAGTCCTTTTTCCTCCACTTCTCTGGCTCTTCTCTGATCTTTTCCTTGTTCCAAATGATATAGTATTTCAGTTCATCCTTCCCAGCTTCAGGCACTCTCTTCTAGAGAAAGCCAACCCCTTAAAAACTCAGAGATTTCTTACTTTCTTTTTTTACTTTCTATAAATTAGTTTTAACATATGCAATAAAGTCCTTAATAATGTTTTCTCCAGTCCCTTCAGTATGAGTCCATACAGTACCATCTCTCACACTAAAAATAGGCTTATTTTGGTGACACTCAGAGAGTGATGGACCCGATCCCATGCCCCCTTTGCATATGTACATTCTCAAACACATGTCCTTGTCATTTCTTCTCTGCACCTTTCCTGTGGGTACCTTGATGAGCTCGTCAAGCTCCATCTGTGTTTCACCTATCTCACTTGCAAGACATTTCTTACAGCCATCCATGCTAGGTCAGCATGTTTCCCTTTTAGTTGATTACCCACCACTGTTCCCCACACCTTCTTCACTTGCCCTTCTATGTTGTTGCTCACCAGTGCCATCCAGTCTCTCCCTTATTGCTTTCATTAATTTCTTATGATCCCTTAGGACCTCCAGGCTTACCTTCCTTATTTTATATCTCTGCATGAATCCTTCCATCCTGATGTAATGAACTGGCATTTGCCATGCAAATGGACTCTTAAAGAGGTCTGACATACTCCCCATTTTCACAAAATTTCACCAAAATTGCATGAAATCAGGTGATATGCACTACTTTCTCCTCTCCCTCCATAACTGCCTTGCATGTCACATTTACATATTTCACATAGATGAATAATCCCAAGTCCAGCATCCCCCAGCTCCCATCTCTCTTGCTTTGTACAGTTCAGCTATAGCCAAATTTTCTGTTCTGGCAATCCAGAAGAACATACACATTTCCTTTTGTACTTTTGCTATCTGCTGCCATATCAGTGGGTATATAGAATAATCAGCAGTAGCACAGCCTTAACCACTGCCACTTTTCTGGCAAAGTATTTGCTGTAGCCTTGTCATCACCTTTTCCCATGGTGTCCATTGGGGTCCCTAGCACACTGATTTCTCTCTCTCTCCTATTTGAAGGTCCAACTTTTTCAAATCACTCCAGTTCCCCATTCCCATTATGGTGCTTTTCAATTTATTTAGTTCAGCCCCTGTTGTTTATTCATACTCTGATGTATGCTTTCCATTGACAGTCCATCTCTACTACGTTTATATCATCCTTGCATAATATGCATTTTACCTCTCTCCCTCCCTTTATTCCACGTATGACTTTGTCTTTTCTTATTCTTTGTGTTAACGGTTCCATGCCACACACAAATAGTAGCAGTGACAGGGGGCACCCATGTCTCACCCCTGCATAGATTTTTAAAAGCCCTGCTTAGATGCCCATTAAGTCCACTAATTTGGACTTGACTCTCCCCTCACTTTACAATAACCTTACACAATATATACATTTCTGTGGGATCCTCATTTTTCCTAGCAGTTTGAATATGTAATCATGATCCACTCTGTCATATACTTTTTAAAGCACTCCTCCACTTCCTTTTGCTTATATTTTCTTCCATCCCCTTTGCTTCCTTCTCCACTACTTCCTCTTCAATCTCTTCCAGCAAAACGGTCATCTTCTTCCTGTTTATTTCCTTCTTCTGATACAGCTCTTCATAAAATATTTTCCTCACCACCAACACCTCTTCTTGCTTTTCCACTCAAGTACCACCTTCTTTCAGAACTGTTTTTACTTTCCTTTTGCTGTCTTCACTCTAGCTAAGGTACAGTTTCTTCAGATACACATCCCTTTCTCCGGCATACCGCTGATCTTACTAAACCCCATTTATGCTGAATGCCTCTCACAGAAAAACCTGTGGCACCGCTGCGCGGTGCTGGACCCTCTGCCGGAGCTACTGGAGAGACTGCAGCGGCTCCTGGTGGATTTCCTGTGGGATGGACGCCACTGGCTCCCACGAGCTGCCCTCTACCTGCCCACCGGGGAAGGGGGCCAAGGCCTGATCAACCTGGCCAGCCGGGTGGCCGCCTACCGGCTGCAGGCCCTCCAGCGGCTCCTGTACGCCGAAGGCCACCTCCCATGGCGACAGCTGGCGTGCCGATTCCTGAGGCGAGTGGGGGGCCTCGGCTTTAACGGGGAGGTGTTTCAACTGGACCTCACCTTCCTGAACGGGGCGGTCCTTCCCCCATTCTACCACAGCATGGTGCGGGCCTGGCGGGCAGCCTTCCATCTCTGTCCCCAGGCCAGGCACCTGCGGTTCCCACAACTGCTTCGAGAGCCCCTGGTCCACAACCTGGCCCTGCAACGTGTCGTGCTGAGCCTGGCCTCCGCCAGCCTCGTGGCAGCTCTCATTGAGGCGCGCTCCACCCACCTGGGGCACCTCCTGGACCCTGCTCGGTCGGACTGGCTGTTGCCCGAGGCCCTGGCTGCCCGGCTGGCGATGCGCTCCCTCCGCACCGCGGGGCGGCTTCTGCGGGCCGTGAGGGCCAGCCTCCCGATGGAGGCAGTGACCGGCCTGGAAGGCAAT
>NW_005842490.1:288856-289870 GCF_000455745.1 Alligator sinensis | reverse complement strand
CACCTGGACCCAGCGGCCTCAGCGGCCTGCCCCTTCTGCCCGGGGGTGCTGGCCGAGGACATTTTCCACGCGTTCCTCGACTGCCCCCGGCTGCAGCCTCTCTTTGCCGCCCTGGAGACGCTGCGTCTGGGGGCTGGGCCGAGACTTCTCCGAGGACGTCTACGTCCACTCCTTTCCGTACCGGGTGGCCGAGCGGGCCACGTTCAGCCTGGCCAACTTCCTGCTGGGCCAGGCCAAGATGGCCACCCTGAAGAGCCAGCGAAACCGGCTTCACCGGCGCCGGGATGGTCGACGCCCTGCAACTCTTCCACCTGCTGGTGCGGGCCCGCCTCTCGCTCAAGTTTGAGCACGCTGTCCTCTGGCGGACGGTGCCTGCCTTTGAGGAGCGCTGGGCCCTCGAGGGGGCGCTGTGCCGAGTCGAGGCGGGATGCCTGGTCCTCGTACTGTGAGACCACTGGCTGCTCAAGCTGCAGAGACGCGTCAAGCGGGCCGAGGCCTTGGACTTTGGTTCATGCGGGGCGACCCCTGAGGCGTTATGGGTGTCCCCCGCTGGCAGAACTGTAAAAATGTCAATATAGTTCGAATGTTCGTGGTGTGTTGTTTTTGTGGGGGTGTGTGTGTGTTGTTTTGTTTAGCCTAGAGTGTACGGGCAGGCCTTGCAGGCCAAGAGCCCAGGCCTTGTCCATGAGGCCCAGATCTTCGGGCCAACCTGTACATACTCTCTACTGGCCCCGATTTGTCACCCTCCCTGGAATAAATGTCTCTTAAAAGTCTTTCTTTCTTTCAAGATGGCCACCGACAGCTGAAGCCCTTGTAAGCTCCTCCAGCTCAGGTGCTTTCAGCTTGTTACCCCGCACTCCCTGCCCCCCTTTTCCTGTCCCCCCCCCAAAAAAAACCTTGCCTCTCCCCACCCTGTCCCTGGTGACCCCCTCCCTGCCCCTTCCCCCCACTTTCTGAGCGTTTTCCCCCTGGGCTCTGGCAGCCTCGTTTGTCTCTGCCCCCCCCCCCCCCCCC
>NW_005842490.1:288008-288412 GCF_000455745.1 Alligator sinensis | reverse complement strand
GTGTCCTCACCAGCCCCTGGCGCAGGCTGACCATAGGGAGTAGGAACCCCAAGCTGAGGCAGATCCTGTCCTTCTGGAGGCAGGCGTTCATGCTCCTCACGGGGGACGCTCAGAAGCTGCCTCTTTCCTTGACTTTTGCTCGCAAGGGAGGTCCTATGTGGTGTATTTCTCCCTGGGTGGGAATTCCTGTCACTGCTGCGGCGGCAGCTCCCACCTAACTGCCCAGTGCCTGTTTGGCCAGTCAGCCGAGGCACCGGCTACTGCGCCCACCCGGGAGCATGGTGCATCCACCTCGGGTGCGGGACCCTCATCAAAGGGTGGGGTTGGGAGACCTGCCAAGCCCCCCTCTGCCCCTGCTCCATCCGAGGGGCTCGACCCCTCTGGCAGTAGCATGCCACCCAGGG
>NW_005842490.1:285686-286040 GCF_000455745.1 Alligator sinensis | reverse complement strand
GGTGCCACGAGCAGACTACTCCTCCTGGCGCCTATGGTGGGACGTGGGGAAGGTCCAACTCCGGGCATTCTGCCAGCAGTATTGCCAGCTGGCAGCAAGTGAGCTCCGCCGCCACACCCAGGAGCTGGAGGAGAACGTGGCGGAGCTTGAGGTGGCCCTGCTCAGCGCGGGCAATGACGTGGCACTCCTCGAGAGCCTCCGCTCCCGCAAGAAATGCCTGCGAGAGCTGGCGGAGGGCGCGACCCACGGCGCGCGGGTCCGGGCCCACTGCCAGCAGCTGGCAGAGGCCGACGCCCCGACTGGCTTCTTCTTTGGCCTGGAGAGGCGGGGGGACGGGGCGAAGAAGGAGGACCA
>NW_005842490.1:277600-278073 GCF_000455745.1 Alligator sinensis | reverse complement strand
TGAGGAGGGAGTGGAGGCCCGCCTGCAGCGGTGGCGCTGGTGCCTGCCCAGCCTTTCCTACCGGGGGCGCGTCCTCATCATCAACAACCTGGCGGCGGCGACCCTGTGGCACCGCTGCGCGGTGCTGGACCCTCCGCCAGAGCTACTGGAGAGAGTGCAGCAGCTCCTGGTGGATTTCCTGTAGGACGGACGCCACTGGCTCCCACGAGCTGCCCTCTACCTGCCCACCGGCAAGCGGGGCCAGGGCCTGATCGATCTGGCCAGCAGGGTGGCCGCCTATCGGCTGCAGGCCCTCCAGCGGCTCCTATACGCCGAAGGCCACCTCCCGTGGCGACAGCTGGCGTGCCGATTCCTGAGGCGAGTGGGGGGCCTCGGCTTTGACCGGGAGGTGTTTCAAGTGGACCTCACCTTCCTGAACGGGGCGGTCCTTCCCCCGTTCTACCGCAGCATGGTGCGGGCCTGGCAGGCGGGCT
>NW_005842490.1:274455-276770 GCF_000455745.1 Alligator sinensis | reverse complement strand
GCCTCTCGCTCGAGTTTGAGCACGCTGTCCTCCGGCGGACGGTGCCTGCCTTTGAGGAGTGCTGGGACCTCGAGGGGGCGCTGTGCCGAGTTGAGGCGGGATGCCTGGTCCTCGTACTGTGAGACCACCAGCGGCTCAAGCTGCAGAGACGCGTCAAGCGGGCCGAGGCCTTGGACTTTCGTTCATGTGGGGCAACCCCTGAGGCCTCCATGGGTGTCCCCCGATGGCAGAACTGTAAAACTGTCAATAGTCCGAATGTTCGTGGTGTGTTTTTTTTGTGTGTGTGTGTGTGTGTGTGTGTGTGTGGTTTTGTTTAGTCTAGAGTGTACAGGCAGGCCTTGCAGGCCATGAGCCCAGGCCTTGTCCATGAGGCCCAGATATCCAGGCGTACCTGTACATGCTCTTTACTGGCTCCGAGTGATCACCCACCCGGGAATAAATGTCTCTTAAAAGTCTTTCTTTCTTTCTTTCTTTCTTTCATATTAACCACCTTCTTATGGTCTTTAAAGCACTGTAATGATACTCCCTCAAGTTCTGGTTTAGAAGTGCCTCTCCCAGAGAATCATTAATTGTCAGAAAAATGCCCTCTAACACCATCTTTACAGCTATTATAAACAAAATGATAAACAAGCTTCGGCAATGAAAAAAAAAACTTTGGTTTTTGTTGTTGTTGTTGCTTTTTGTTTAACAGAATGATGCAGTTAACCAGTATAAACAGGACGTTTCTAAGGAATCATTATGTTTATATATTAGTTAGTCAGGTTTTTTGATTCATCTCTTTACATCCCATTCAACCTTTGGTTACAGGAAGGAAGAAAGAAATTCACCTGCAGTGATACAAAAAGTATTTGCATTACTGAAATGGTCATGATTAAAAAGCCACAATTACCCCACAATCTTTTTCTTCTTCCTGTGGTTGGTTTATAATGCAGAAGTTAAAATGCCACTAAATTAAATGCTCTTTCTGCTTTATCTTTGGTGATAAGAAAAACAATAATTCAGTATAATAGCGCACAGCCGCTATCAGCACTGAGCCAGGGATGCCATCACATTTACCTCAAGGGAAGCCTTTTCTCCTTGAGTCACTTAATTGGTTGTACAATCACTTATTTCCATAACACATTTTTAACTACTTTCACTGTACATATTCTCTTAAACAAAAAAATACTAGGTATAATGTTAAATTACACTGAAGTAAAATATAGGAATGGAATAATTTAAGCAGTACTTAGCAACAGTCCAAAGAGAATGTTGTTGGTTATAAACATAAAGAAAAACATTAAAATCACAAGCACGTTGTGAAGAAGGATAATGTTTTTAAAAGCACCTTATGGCGCCAGTATAGGGTAAGGCAAACTGATGCTCTAGTTTAGTCTTGGATGAACCTAAACTGAACTTGGGTAAATTTTAGAAACCCAAAATGGTTCAAGTTGACCCAGCAGACAGAAGTTGAAATAGGCACCTCAATTTCCACCTTGATTATTTCTAGGTGCCTCCAGCTGTTTTCAGCACATACTCAGAAGTAGCAGTATCACATTTTGAGCACTTAGGCACCTGGGTCATGTCTAACTTTCCTCACAGTGCAGTTTGGTGCTAGAGCAGCAACTATCTCTGCAAAAGGATGCAATCCATTGTGTAGGCTCACAGCAGCTCCGATTTGGATCAACAGCACTAATTTAAGCTAAAAAATGAGGGCAGTGGTGGTCACCCCTTGCTCAAGAACCTAGTAGAGTAATTAGAAGACTATAGTTTGAGACCCTCTCATCCTGAAGGGATTTGAATCCCATTTCCTACATGTAGCAGACTTGGGGCTCCAGTCCCAGACTGATGCCCGCACTGGTTAGATCCACCTACTGTGCTCTCTAGCCTCTATTGCCTTTCCTGTTTCCATCTACCATACCTTTGGTATTAAATGGTATGATGGATTTGGGAGGTTGTCTTAGGAAGCTAGAGTAGCCCCTTTAGGTGCTTTCCCTCTTGGCATTGTCTCTCCAGGCTTCTCTGCCCACAAAACAGTTTCTCCAGGGCACTGTTTCTCTAAGACATTTCCTCTTTAACACAGTCTTCAGGAATTCTCCATCTCCAGCACAGTTATCCAGGGTGTGCCTCTGGCTCAAAACAGTTCACAGGGCAAGCCCCCAAAGCAATCCTCTTGGCTGTTCACCCTCAGCAAAGTTATTCAGGGCAGGCCCCCCTCTTGCCCCCTTATCATGTGACTTATAACTAGAGCACTCCGTGCCTCCCTGAACATTGCCTCCAGGCTCCCCCATAGCCATATCCATGCCTCACAGGTCTTACTCTAAGTTTATTTGCCA
>NW_005842490.1:256938-274424 GCF_000455745.1 Alligator sinensis | reverse complement strand
CCTATACTGGCTCTAGTCCACTAGGCTCCTGACCCTTGCAGGGCTGCTCCGTCACTAACTTTAGCCCCTCAGGTCCCTGACCCTTGCAGGACTCAAAGTGCCCCTGAGGCATCTCTCTGTAGCCTCCAAACCTTCCAGTTAACTACCTCAGGCCTCTGGTCTAATATTTCTTCAATTGAAACCTGGGATTTGCCCTTCCCCAAGCTCTTCCCTATCCTCAGCTATATCCTAGGGTTGTCGTTTCACACTTCTATCTACCACCCAGAGTCTGCTTTTCTTTAGGCCTCTCCCCCTAACTCCTAGCCCACTACCTCCTTTTTGGGTTTCTTCTCTACTAGCTGACACCAGCCCAGCAGTGTTAGCTGTCTCTGAGTCCACTTACAAGGCCACCCTTCACATTCTGGGATTCCTTCACTAAGGCTCAGGACCCAGGCTTGTGGAGCCCTGCACTCCACCCGCTTCTAGCTGCCTGCTCAGTAACCCTTTAACTGAGCCCGGGGTTTTTTCATTAGGTCCTGCAGCTGTGCCACAGGCACCACTTACACAGCTGTCTTGAGTTCAGTGCCCTGATTCGAAGCTCTCCAAACCAATTCAGAAAAGATTTGGAGAGCTTCAGAGATTTGGGAAGACCCCACTTCCTGCTGCAGGGAGCTGGACCTGGACTTCATGCTGGTAAGTAGGAGGTGGGCAGGGGACGGGAGGCTGAAGAAGGAGGGTGGGGACCATGGTGTTGGGGGGAGCCCATCAGGACCCATCCCCTGCTTGCTCCCCCAGCCCCCCTGCAGGAGCTGCTTTCCAGGCTGCCTGACAGCCATGTGTATATACATGCACATGGCACCCCCTGCCCGACTGTCTTCCTTACGTTCCCCCTAACCCATTGCAGGCTGGAACTCTGCCAGCCTGTAGAGAGCTCTTTGCGAAAGAGCAAAATCCACATGTTTCTTTGTTAAAATGAAAAAGATCCATGTTTTTCTCAGGTAAAGGGGAAAATCTACATTTTTTTTCCCATTTTTTCCATGAGAAATGGAAAATCCAGATCCCTGGTGATTAACTTGGGCACCCCTCAACTGTTCACACTTAGAAAAGACAGTTCTGAGAATCAGCACTTTACTTGGGCTGTTTACTGGTCTCCATAAGGTCCTGCTCTGTGGCACAAGAAGCCAGGATCTCACCAATGATATATTTATATATCCAAGTGGATCCAAGTGGCAGAGAGAATTGTGCAAACACAATGCTAGAACTATTTAGGCTTTACTGTAACTAGAAAACTTTGTAAAACAGACCAAGAACCTTGTTAGTTCTCAATAAATAAATCCTTGGTAATCCATCAAGACTTTTTAAATGGTGTTAGCTATATTTGGCCAGACAGTTTAAAATGACTTTTACTGTCCATGTCACTTCAGAAGTCTCCTCATAGTTTTCTATGTACTATTTAACACATTTCTACGTTCTAACATACATTCTAGTGTTTTTAAACATATAATGCGCAATTTCCTTGGTGTTTTATGTCTCATTGCAAATATTTCCAGCAAGATAAAAGCATATTCTTACTTGTTTAAGCTTTTTAAGATCTTCATCAAGTTCCAGGTTGTCCAGAATAACAGCAACAAACAAGCTGAGCAGAATCTAAAAAATAATTCAAAGGGTTTTTTTTAATTCGTCTTACTTTTCTTAAAGAGCACAATTAAGTACTCTGAGTAAAATCTTGATTACTGAAATAAATGAGAGTTTTGTCATTGACATCAGTAGAGCTAGGATTTTACTCAGTGGGTATATTATACTTCTTTTCAGTTGTCTCAGTCACCCACATGGCATTTTTGGCACTTATGTGCCAGTAGGCATTCTCTTCCTAGACCTGGAACCCTGCTCTGTAGATGACACATGTATCTGGACATGCATACCAGCAACAAAATAGGCACTCACCTAGGAAACCAGTGACCTGGATCCTAACATGATAAATGTGCATAAAGCTGCCCATTGAAACAGTTGGAGTCCTATGTGCACCCACCCAAGGCTGAGTATGCGTGAATAGGAGAGAGATGCATTTCACTGGGTAGAAAAGGACCACACTCCTTAGATGAGATGTATATCTTTTGGAATAATGGTGACAAAACTTACTGTGCTAAGTGTCCATAATGAGTGTTAGTGTGCCGTAGTTAGTGAACAATGAATTTGCACCTTAGCTTACTATGTAGTAATTCCCCATGTACATAAACCTTTAGTAGAAAGAATCTCATGAACCTACAACATAAATATAATACATAGTGAACTACTGAAACTGCATAGTGTTGACTGGCATATGTGTTTACAATGGGCCACTGGAGCCCAGAATATGACTGATGCTAACTGAGTTAGGAGATAAGTCCAGGATGACCGGTGTATGGGGGAGGGAAACATAGACAATTCAACAAATTTCCCTACATCTGGAAAACCCCAGTCCTGTAAATGTGTATGTACTTAACTTTACAGTTAGCTACAGTGATTTTAAATGGACTGCTCATAGGAGTTAAGCACAGCCATAAGCAACAGCATAGGGACATGGTGGGTGCATCCAAAAGGAAGTACTAAATGACGGCACAGTAACAGCCCATACTGCACCGTGCTGGCCACGCACAGTTATTTTTAGCTACTACATTGCTGTAGCAGTGCTCTATAAGGAGAGAGTGCATTGCTACAGCAACATAGCTGTGACATCATGGTTTGTGACCACTGATGCTATGTCACTGTAGCACATTGCTATGGCAATGTAGTGTCACTTGTAGATGTGCCCAGCCAGGCACCCAGGGCACAGAGGCAATAGCAACTTCTGGTTGCAGCTGCTTTTTTTGCCCTTCCAAGTCAGCACCTATGGCAGCTGTCCTGTTCACCCTGCCCCAAATTGCACTACTGCACAATAAGCGTTTGCATTATTAGGGGTGAGACTATAACATGAAGCTTCTTTCCTCTAGAGTGAATATGCCATGAAACTGACAGTGGAAAACTCTATTATTCTTCCTTGAGAACAATATGAAAGATCTTGCAAAAGTGACTCAGGCACTTAAAAGCCTTTTTGCCGCCCCATGCACCTAAATATCTTTGTAAATCTGGCCTTTTCTGTTATCAACCTATATCCCATTTTCAAAAGTAACAAGCATCCAGGAACCTTAATTTCATTGACTTTCAGTGACACAACTTTTCCAAATGGAACTTAGATATATGTCACAAAGGCACTTCTGAAAAATAAGTAAATAAAATAAATAAGCCTATGCCCAGGGATATGAACTTTAAATTTGATATCATGTTGTCTAAACAATTTCTTAATATATAAACGTTTAGAAGGAGAAATGGCTGGACACAAATTTACTCTACCAGTATTTAACAGATTTTTCTGCAGCTGCTATGAAAAGCATGTTAAATATGCCAAATAATTAAACAGTACTTTATAACAGATTGTAGTGCAGAGGTCACAGTGAACTGTTAAAGTGGCCTTTTAAAATGGTAAGGAAAGACAGAAATCGGATACAATGCATCATCACTGGCATGAAGTACTTTAATCATTACCAACTGTGAGTAAGATTTTTTTCTGTCATCCTGTCAGAATGTTACAATATGGTATTTTTCTTCTTCTTCAGCCCTGACCATAATAGTACAGTACCAATTTACACTAGGAGAAATGCCATAGCTGGTAAACAGATCACAGTTCAGAACTTTATTCTTTCATATTTCTATATGTAATAAGTCAAAAAATCAAGATTTCCATTAACTCTCTTTTCACTTCACCATGAACCTTAAAGACCTTATAACAAAAGAACAGTTAAACCCAAATTTATTGTTTAACTGCCTTCATTCCCATCTGGATTAATAACAGTCTTCACTTCCAGCACAGTTTCTGTTTTTCAAGCTTCAACTTTTCTTCAGCTTTTATGCAAAACCTATTAATTTCTTTCCAACTTCATACAGTCTCCTTTGCCAAGTGCATGCAATTATCACCTCTTAGTTCTAACACTCCCCCTTGTTCTGGCTGTTGAAAGTTATCATTTATTTCTTCATTTGATTTCTTTCTTTTATTTGCTTATTGCTGTTTATTCTTAGATCTCTTTGCTGTTTTCAGTATAAACCTGACTTTTTCCACATTCCATCACTGATCACAAGTATTTTTCATCATATTTTCTGCCTTGTCATTTTCTTTTGAAATACTTTTGGTCTTTTATGATTTTTGCATCCATAGCCTGAGGAAAACCTGAGAAGTGAAGCACCACTGCCTGCCATTTCTTCTGTGTACTTTATTAATTGTTGGGGCCCTGTGTGATAATGATATCTATAGATGCACTATAGGAAACTCTAGTGGGAGGAGAAAGGACTATGAACAAATCTATGGAAGAAAACAAGGGCTTGGCTCTTGACTAGCAGATTTCCCAAAAGAGGGCTGGAGATGAGGCAAAGACACCCTGGGAGACATCTTTTCTCTGGGCAAAATGGCTAAAACTAAACAATCCTGGCTGACTCTTTTGAAAAAGTACTATTAGATGAGGAAAGATTGACACAGGGAAAGGAATATCTATTGCGCTATCAGAGAAAGGGGAATCTGAGATGCATCAAACTGTTCTAGTCAACTTAACAACTGTGTTATCTATCTATCTATCTATCTATGTGTGTGTATATATATAAGAGCTGCTGTGGGAATCAAATGTATTTTTAGGATATAGGCAAACAGAGTAAGTCAAATCATGCAGTCTATACATTAGACAAGGGGAAGGGAAAGGGCCACAAAGGGAATAAAGAAATGGGAATTATGAATAAATATACCCAAGTGCTATGCTGTTAGTGCAAATATGTGATAAACAGAAGCAGAAACTAGTGGAATTAGGGTGTTTTCTGTAACCACTACCAAGGCCCTAACTGTTTTACTATTTCTGCAGAACTCCTTTCCATTCTGCTTTTGATGTAGAAAGATGTAACCTCGGTCATTTAAAATACATACAAGGAAAGGTATCTTTTTCAGCTCTAATCCATATTTCCATACAGATACAGGACTTGCTTTATTAATTTTTGTGGCTTTGTTATCTGATATGTTGCATCATAAATTTCCTTTATGTTAGTTTCCACATCATACAACAGAAAAGCATTGTACTGAATTCTAATTAACAGTTTGTACCCTGAGGCTTTATATTTGTGTTCAGTTTAATTAGAGCTACAAAGAAAATTCAATGACACTGAAGAAAGCATCTCTACATGATATGTACAAGCCCTTGTTGCACTCTCTGATCATCTGAACTTTGAGGACTCATGGTAGTTAACAATTACAGTACTTCTGTTAGGATTGGGTCTTTGGCATGGAAAACTCCACACCAGAGAGCAAAGGTTAGCCTCCACAGGTCATGAAGCCAAAGGCTAGATTTCATCACACAAAGAATTAATTCTGATGCCATCAATAAGAAGTTGAGAAGGAACATAAGATTTAGCGAGCTGATTAAAATACACATCACAAGAAGTACTTCAGCAATTTAAAACAAAGCAATGAAAATGTGCAGGTCAGAACTTACCAATGTAGCAAAAAGATGATAAAGTATAAAGTAAATAGCAACTACTGGTGCCCACATATGTCCTACTGCATTCAGAGTTTGATCCATGACATCTACCCATCCTTCCTGCGTTAGGATCTGGAACATTGACATGAAAGCCTGGAAGAAAGAAATAGCACATATATTACAGTTGTAAATATTACATTATATTACTCTGTGGACCTGTGGCAGGGCACTGTTTATGCCTGCCACTTTAAGACCTGGGGCCAAGCAGCCAGCAGGTGCTTAATTGCAGCAGCCGTTTTAGAGCCCTGGCCGCCCATAAAACAGGGCATTTTGCTGCTGGCTGGAACTGTAGCAACATCACCTGGCTGTGAGGTTTTGTGGAACACTCTGGAGGTAAGGAAGGAACTGTAGGGGATGGTCAGGAGGCTCCTGGTCCTGGGCATGACCTAAAACTGCACCCTGCTGGGAGTGGGTGGCCTGGTGGGGCTCTCAGTGGCGCAGGAGCCCCCAGGAAATGCCAGGCCAATTACCACTCTGGTGAAAGGTTGGTCGGGGTGCCTTAATCCCAGCTCCCACAACCGGGTGGGTTACCCCTTTGTAGGGTCTGGAAGGTGGACCCCAGAGAGAGAGTGGGGCCATAGACTCATAAATCTGTTTAGAAATACCTCAACTGGTTAATGCTGGGGCCAGGACCAGAAGGGTCGAAGAGCCAGGGGTTCACTGCGAGGGATGGCCAGAGCTGAAGGCCTGGGGATCTGACTGGCCTGGAGGTGAGAGCAGGGCCAGTGTAGCCAAAGGTCCCAGGAGACCACACCCATAAGGGGGAACAGTTCAGGGAGCTATGCAGCCTAGAATGAATGTGGAATAGTGTGTCTAAATGGAGGGATCCAGGTAGGCTTCAAACACTCTGGGGCCCAGAGTGGGGTCGGTGATGTTGACAACAAAGGATGCCATCTGCGAGGCATGGGCTGCAGTATAGGGGAGGTATGGAGCCGCAGATAGCGCCCCCTGGCATTGGGGCAAGAAATGGGCAGCCTGATGCTTATTAAGATCATTAATTAATTAATTAATTAACATCAAGGCATGGCAGAAGAGAATGCGGGCAGTTGGCCCAGAACAGGTGGGCAGGCCAAAGGTAAATTGGCCCTGAGAAGGCCCCCTGCTACAGGACCATTAGCCTAAAATTGTATGGAATAAGTTTAGCAAAGCAGAAAAGCCAGTTATTTTTATTTTGATAAGCAAAAGAAGGGATTTCAGGTTTGTGAATAAGTATTAGATATCTTTCTCATGCTGAAACAGAAACAACTTCATATTTAATGGGACTGTAACCACCTGTAACTTGTAAACATAGTCTCAACTTTGTTAGTTATCATGTCCTCTCTCTTTGATGCCCTCTCTTGTGAATGAAATATAAAGAACATGCTGATTTTGAGGATATGGAAAGTTATTATTACCAGCGTCTTATTATCCTGTCAATTCATGCTTAGGTTGACTGTTTTAAATGCTGTTTCCTTTCATTTAAACACGTTTAGTAAAGCTATACAATTTAACGATAAAGTAGGGTATCATCTAGGAAAGCTCATGCCTCTCTGAACCAGTCTCTCAGGTGCTACACTGCCCTCCCTTCTGCAAATCAAAGGAAGTGGTTCTTCCACTCCATTCAGCATTTCTAAGGCCTGGCCTGGAGTAATGTGTCCAGTTTTCAGTGCTGCATTTCAAGAAAGACATAAACAAACTGGAAGTTTAGTAGACAGAAAACTAAAAAAAGAAAGATCAGAGGTCTAGGAAAGAGACTTGTGAGAAAACATTGGAAAAATTGGGATTACTTGGTTTGGAGAAGAGAAAACAGTCTTTAAACATATAAAGGGCAGTTATAAAGAGGACAGTGATAAGTTCTCAATGGCTGTAGGTGACAGATAAGGAGCAATGGTCTTAGATAATAACAAGGGACATTTTAGGTTGCATATTATAATGAACTTTCTCACTACAGAAGTGGTTAGGCTACACTGAAAGATTATAGAATCTCCACCTATAACTCTACCTTGGATATTTTCAAAATCAGGTTAGACAGACTAGGAAAGTTACATGAGGATGAGGGTACACACTGGGCACATCTACACATGCAATTAAGGCACCTGAATATTCTGTGCAGAAAATTCAGGCTCTTTAAAGCACGTCCTGGAGCACATCTATCTACATGTGCGTTCCCATCAGGAGTAAATTGAGCCCAATAGGAGCAGCACAGTCCTGCCCTGCTCTGCCCTCCTGTAGCAGCCAGGGGGAGCTCCAAGCTCTCTTATGTGCTAACCCTGTGTTGGCAAGGGGACTTGGTCCTGAACTCTGGAGGGTGGGGAGGAGTTGTCCCAGCTTGGTGGAGAGCTCCATCCCATCCAGGGGGAGATTGGGATGAGTGGGAAGATGGGGGAGCTCTCCTGGCTGGGTGGGCAGCTGCCACCCCGCCCCACGGAGATCAGGACCCGTCCTGAGCTCCATGTGGCTGGGACAAATGTCCTGGCTGCTGGGCAGCTGCCTTCCTGCCCTGTGGAGATTGGGACCCGATCTCCATGTGGCTGGCAGGCAGTCTCTCGCCAAGCCAGGACAGCTCTTCTAGCCCCCTGTGACCCCCTGCTGCCTATGTTGACCAGGAACAATTTGCTCCTGGTCAGCATCTACATGTATGGTATGGTGCATATGTTAATGCACCATTTTCTAGTACCTGTTTCTACAGGTACTAGAAAATAGCTCATCAGACTAATATACAGCACAGTAATTGCTGAGCACATGTAGAAGGTGATACTTTCCTGTGCATTAGACTAGTATAATGTGCAGTATAATGTCTTGTGTAGAAGCACCCACTATGTGCCAGATCTGTTCTATCTATTAGGCATGAAAATGCCTCAAGTAACTAAATGTGATTCTATTTCACCCTGCTCAAAGCCCTGAAGAATAGTTAATATAAAAGGCTATATTTGTAGTTCCCACCATCTCTCATGTTCTGCACTAGATTCTGACCAAGGTCAAAACAAACTGCTAAGAAAAATCAGACTTCAGGTGCTATGGAAAAAGCAGAAAATGTAAAAGGCACTGTCTGATTTTGAAAGACAACTTGGCCCAGAGAATACTTGGACTCCCAATACATGTACAAGCATATGCACATGCACCAAACTCATCATGAGGAAACAATTGGAGTCCCAAGATGGCAGCCTCAACCCAAGTGCAACTGTTACTGACATGAATATAGTGTATGAACGATTCAGTATCTATGAAACAACCAATGGTGCAAGGTGGCCTTGCCCAGTGCCACTCCTCCCCCGTAGCTTTATCTAAGCTGCTCTTTCTGAAGCAAAAGGTGGAAAACACTATATTAAAATTATTCAGACTACTTTAATTTCCTAAATATCCATCTGTATGTGACTATATCTCTTATAATTGATGAACATTTCAGCCCTTTTCAATGATATATTAATCATTTTAGAATCTTATAATTCCTCTCTTTAAGAAAAACTATATTTTAATTCTTTTCTCAAGCCCTTCTCTACACAGCTCTTCAAACCATCTCCACTCACATCTGGCCACAAGCTCTACACTGAGAACCTTGGCCTGGCCCCTCTCTGGGCCCACTCTTATCTTGGGCCTCTGGTCCCCTTCAGTAGACCTTGGCCCTGCCTTGGGCCCCCCTCCATGAACCTGGGCCGTGTGCTTTTCTGTCAGGGTGTGCCCCCCTAGTCTTTCCCCTCCACAGGGTACCCACAAGGCAGTGGGGGCTGAGACTTTCCGATGCCCCACTGGAGTGGCACATGTGTAGCATTGCCTGGAGACTGCCCTGACACAGGCAGCCCCACCACACTTATACTGGAAAATATTAGTTTTAAGAAAATAATAAGGCAGTGCTGGACAATGATTTTGTGTTCTACACCCGACAATCTTTCTTTCAGAACAAGATATTTTTAGTTGAAAGGTACATTTCCCACCGTTAGTTGTATTTCAAATTCATTTTAACATTATCTAGTTGACAGAATGAACAGCTGTGAAAATGAGACTTAAGAGATTTATGCAAATGTAGAACTTCTGAATTAATTCATGTTACAGAAGACTGACAATTTCTTTGAGTATTTATGCCCTATTACTTAATTAGCTGTTTTGGTGATGGAAGGCAAACTATATTTTTTTTATAAAGTGCAAGATCAGAAAATGGGGTATGGTCACTGAAAATATACTAGCAAAAGTAAGAATTCTGTGCGTGTAATTGGTAATTTCCCACAGAAGATTATAACACAAGGGGGTAGAATCATGGTTTTAAAAACAATCTAGGGTTTACTTGAAAAGTACTCAGAGAGGAGCAGTTTCATTTAAAATAATGGGAAAATCCCAATGGCCTTACTCAGAAGCAGTCCCATTGAAATCCATGGGATAACTTCTGTGAGAGACTTGAGCACAACTTGGAGCCTACTGTGTATAAAGCTTCTGCCCATCCTTTGCACTTCTTTTTTTTTTTCTTTACTTATGCATTGGGTGCACCTACACATGTGCTTTACTGAAGATATAACTAATTAGCTCCATAGTAAAACATCACCATCTGCATGTGTACCCATATTATGGTGCAGTAAATTAATTAACTCCATTGTGGGATAGTACAGTCTGGGACAAGTGCTATCCTATGGTGGGGTAATTTAAGCCATCTCCATGCACATGTAGACAGTGACCAGGGCTGGCTGGTGCATGAGGATGATACAGTGTGGGGGCTGCCTCCTGTCTCGTGCTCCAGTCTGCCCTTCTCCATAACCTGGAGCCCAGCGCTGACCCCCCTGAGCCTGCTGCCAGCCTGGGGCTGCTCTGCCTCGGTTCCAACTGCTGCAGCTCCAGGTGTATGTGTATGTGCTGTGCCTGGGAGATGCTGACTCTGGTGCAGACTGCACTGAAATTTAATACTCCATGCTAAGTGCACATGTAGATGCACACATTAAGAAACATTCAATACTTGCCTTAACAAGGGAGTCCATTCATAAAAGTCCTTGAACTGGAGGATGACTGTATTGCACAAATACTTCTCTGTCTGAGACTCCTTCATAAACTCATTAGCCATGTCCAAACAAGCAGGGGTGTGTGCTTGCAGCAGTGCAAATTTGCACCCAGGGCTGTTCCTAGTCGGGGGGAGGAATCTGGGCGACTGCCCCGGGCCTGTGCTTTGGGGGCCTCTGTGGAGCTGGGTGGAGCAGCAGCTTCACGTCCAGCTGCTTGCTACCCCCCTACCTCCTTCCCCACTGCTGCTGATGGCGGAGGCAGCTTCTTTGGGTCTGGGTCCTGTGGGATTGGAGTGGGGGCAGGGCCCCACATGGGTTGATTTGTCCCAGGCCCCGCACCCTGCTCAGGTCGTCTCTGTTTGTTTTGCTATTTTGTGGCACAGCACACCTCCCTTGTACACGTGCTTTGTTCTGTGACACATTGTCGTGCTGTGAGCAAACTGCCCTTGCCCAGCTGCTCCCGGCGGCTACATTTCTACTGCTCCATAGGCCCTGACTGTTCCTACATGCTGGGAGAAGCTGGGCAAGGGCAGTGTTACAGTATGTCCAGAGTATCTTACTGAAGGACCAAGCCTCCGTTTGTTCTGGCCCATGCTATTTCTCATGTTCTGTGTCACTTTTTCCCTGGGTTTTTTTTTTTTTTGCATTTTGCTACTGGGAAATACCAGTAGCAAATTTTGTAGCTGCACTACAAATTTGCAGTGTAGGGCATATCTTAATGTTCCACACATGCAGTTTGTGGTGCCACAAAGAGGCTTGTGGCACCACAAACTGAATGTGCCTGCATGTGCAGACACAGCCATAAGGTTAAATGAAAACTCAAGATTCACTAATTCCAACCCTTGCACTGATGCAGGATACACTAGTCCTAAACCATTCCCACAAAATGCTTATCTAGCCTCTTCCTGAAAGTTTCTAATGCAGCCCCAAATTGTACTGCATGAATCACATTGTTGCTTGGAGTCCTGCCTCAGCTCCAGGAGTGTTATTCTAATTCCACTGAAGTCAAGAAGATTTCAGTGGGGTCAGGATCTCAATTTTGACTCATTTTGAATAAAAGCCCTCTTTTTCTTAGCATTTATTTTGTAGAAGCAGCCAATATTTCTCCTGAAGATTCTAGAGAAGTTTATGCCCAAATTTAACTCCTCCTTTTGATGTGTATGTAGCATTTATGAGGCTCAAATTAAGTGTGCAAGTGGCACCAGGGGACACTTATGGGTTTTTTAGGTCCTATTCTCAGATGTGCCACTCAACTGGTTTGAGCATGATCAGAAGGGATCCACTCTGGCCAAGTTGCCTTTCAAAATGCTCTGTTGTGATCCTATTACACCTGGCAAAATGCAGAAAACTCACAAAGAGCAGCTGATGGTGAAATAGGGCAGTTCTCCTGCCTTTTATTCCAATAGCCTAGTGATTAGGACATGTGCCCAGAAATTAGGAGACCCAGGTTCTAGAGCTACCTTAGCTAGAGAGAGTTTGCACTCACATCTTCTCCTTCCCAGGATAATGCCCTATCAGGATAGGGCCTAGGAAAGCTAAGAACTGTCCCTAACCCTTTCTTTTGCAATGGGCAGCCAAGAGAGGGCCTGCTATGGCTCTAAAAGGGAGGGCATCCTGGATTCAGCCCCTGTTCCTGTCCTTATCTTCACTGCTATATAGATATTTTGCCCAATGGCTATTTTATATGTTATATGAATTGAAGGCAGTAGGAATGGGAGGCAGCCTCCATTCCAGGTGTGTGCCCAGCTCATTGAGCCACAGTGCCATGCTGCCTTGAGAGTTGAATCCTTCTGGCCCTGCATATCTTCCTCTTGCGAAGTGACAATGGTACCCTTTTTATTGTGTATGGCATCTTTTAACTTCTGAGTACTCTACGAGGTGCCTAATGTTCCTTGAACATCTCCTGCTTTTATCTATACCAGTGGGCCCAACCTTTTTGGCAGGTGTGTCCCAAATTACCTCCACACCCTCTCTAAGTGCCACGCCGATTCCTGTATGCTGCCTGATCTGCTGCTCTGCTTTTTCCTCTCTGCCCAATCTTTTGCTCTGTTTTCTGCTCTCTGCCTTATCAGCTCTGCTGCCTGTCCTCTCCACAACCTGTGATTGTGCCACACACAGAGGTTGCCTGGGCTACTTGTGGCATACGTGCCACAGGCTGGCCACGCCTGATCTAGACCTAACTTCCTCCTTTTGTTTCCCTTAGGGCTTAGAAGAGGATGTTAGAGAAGACACATATACAGTGTTACTAGTGTTCTGATGTTCATAGAATCATAGAAGTAGGGTCAGAAGGGACCTTGTAGATCTTCAAGCCGCTTCTTAAAGACCCCCAAGGTAGGAGCCAGCACCACTTCCCTTTTAAGTTGGTTCCAGATCCTAGCCGCCCTAACTGTGAAGTAGTTCTTACGGATGTCTAATCTAAACCTACTCTCCAACAACTTGTGGCCGTTATTTCTTGTTATCCCGGGGGATGCTAGGGGAAACAAGGTTTCCCCCAAACCCTTCTGGTCTCCCCTAGTGAGTTTATAGATGGTCACAAGGTCCCCCCTCAGCCTTCTCTTGTGAAGGCTGAACAGGTTCAGGTCCCGTAGCCTCTCACTGTAGGGTCTGCCCTGCTGTCCCCGGATCATGTGGGTGGCCCTCCTCTGGACCCTCTCAATGTTGTCCACATCCCTCTTGAAGTGGGATGCCCAGAACTGGACACAGTACTCCAGCTGTGGCCTGACCAGTGTCGCGTAGAGGGGGAGGATCACCTCCTTGGCCCTACTTGAGATGCACCTGTGGATGCACAATAGGGTCCGGTTAGCCCTGCCGACCGTGACCTCGCATTGTCGGCCCTTGTTCATCTTGGAGTCAATGATGGCTCCAAGATCGCTTTCTGCCTCCGTGCTCTCAAGAAGGGAGTTTCCCATCTTAAGTGTGCTGCCAGTTACTACTGCCCAAGTGCAGCACCCTGCACTTGTCCGTATTGAAACGCATTCTGTTTTTGTTAGCCCACCCCTGCAACCTATCCAGGTCTTTCTGCAGTCTTTCCCTCCCTACTCCCTCCCTCCGTGCCCACCTCACCCCAAATTTTGGTAACATCAGCAAATTTGAACAGGTTGCTTTTCACCCTGTCGTCCAAATCGCTGATAAAGAAATTGAACAGTGCGGGCCCAAGGACCGAGCCTGGGGGACTCCGCTGCCCACTTCCCCCCAGGTCGAATATGACCCGTCCACCACCAAATGGTAGTGTCGTTAAACCAAAATCAAGGTCATAATGTGATAGAAAGAAACAAAACATTTTCTAAGAGAAGTGTGTTTTTCAGTGGAGTTTGCTTTGTTCAGATGGTTAGAGATGATGTTGTTCAAATGGAATATTTGATCAGTGGGGGAGGGATTTCCCACTACAGCTGCTGTACATTGTTGCACCTGAGAAAGTCTCTTAATTGGACAGATGAAGCATTGCTTTAGGTAGCTTAAAGAAAGCTGTGGACACCTGTACTGAAGCAAAAGGCACATGTCTCCACTGCCATTAGGGGAGCTCTAGATTTTTAACTGTTCTTGAAATAGCAGACCAAACCATGAGCTGACTTAAATACTAGGTAATACTAATGATATAACCAGTTGTACTGTATGGGGTATAAAGAAAGACAGACTTTGCCACAGTAAATCTATACAAGAAACTGTTTTTGCTTTGCTATTTAATTCATCTTGGATGATGGTTTCTAAAATTACAAGGATGATGGATCAGTTAAAACCTATAAAATATGTATCTATATTTTTCACTCAGTATTAAAGTCAGTCCATCTGAAAAGTTGCAATGGTCAAAAGAATAGCAAAATTTGTAGCCATAGCAACACTGAGCTTGTGCCTCTTGACTGTTGTCAGGTAACCATGTAAAAACATGCAATTTATAGGCATTAGTGAAAGGAGGAGGTCTACTTGTTCCAAAACCCATACTGTGCCTCTCTGTATAGTATTTATGGTTTAGAACTGATTTTATTTTTAGTCTGCTGTTCCAATGTTTAAGGCATGTTAGTGCACAGGCTTAAAATTTAGCCTACAGTGCCATCATTGTTATAAATGTTCCAGTCCTCAGCATCTAGAAAGTGGCAGTAACCATCTCCAGCAACTTATGCCTACTGTTTTAGACTCTCTTTTGCTGCTGGGCATACCCCAACAAGCCCACGATGATAACTTTGCATATATAGTTACCCACAACCCTCTTTCCTTCTCTGCTTGTGAATCCATTCTTTCAAGCACAGTTTAAAAATAGTGCATGCCAGGAATGTGAAACAGAATAGTTACATTATCTCTCTCACTTTGCTGCTCTGAATTTGATTCCACCATCCTTATTCAGAGATCACTTCTGTCAATGGGAGTCTCCCAACCTTTGCAAAAAAGACATGTTTTAAGAGGCAATTGCCAGGTCAGTTTTAGCACCATACTGAATTTTCTTTAAAGTAAATTTTCACTGAGCTTACTGACAGAATAAGAGCTTTTCAATTAGAAAGCCACAAACACACATTACCAACTATATTTTTCAAATTCTTATGAGCCTTAAAAAGAATAACATTCCGAAAAAGAATACTTGGAGTCAATTAAGTTAAACTCTCAAGTAAAATGTATCTCCATTGACACTCAACTTATGGATAATCATTCAAAGGGAATATTTTCTTTCCTCTTAGGTAGCATACAAAAGTACTTGTATACCTTTGCCAGATATTAATATAATTAAAGAAATTCAGATTTAGATCTGATCCAGTTTAAAATGTTTGCATTAATTTAAATGTTTAAAACATATCTTGATATAGGTTGACAATATTGGGTTAAACTTGATCTTTCAGGAACATTATATCAGTTCAGTTAGTTAAATCTATAGGTTACTTTGAATCTATCTTATCTTGATTATGTAAGTATAATTCTTTTAGGAATTTTCAGCCATTTTCATAAACAGCAAGATAAATGTATACCAGGAATCCAGTACACAGAAATTTCAATCCTTTCCAGGTTAAAATTCAAGGCTTAGCTAAAGTTATACATTGGGTCTGACAGTATAACTAGTGCCATTATAATCTAAATTAGACAGAGGCCTGGCTTTTTTAGAATGTACCTATTAGCATCCTCTTTACTTTTTCCAGTGTTTAAGAAGGAAACCTTATTACATTCTTCACAATTCTTATAACTTTTACTGCCCAGAATAGAAATTGAAGCATAACTTTATTCCTCTTGGGGTAGCTTTTTTTTTTGCTTCATTTTTTATAGCTAATATCCCATATCTGTAATTCAGGCCAATCATTACAAACTGTTGCTTAGCAATTTTGTTTGTTAACTGCATGACTCTTGAGGCAGCGTTATTCATTTTGGTTTAATTGTTCCAACCAATGCACTTCCACTAAAACAGATTGTGAAACCAATATAGGATGACTGAAACCAATAAATTGAGACTGGAACCAATCCATGTACACTATGTCTAATATACTATTAAAGAAATTGTAGTATTTTCATTCAAAGCAGTGTGTTTCACTAACTACATTATGTCCAATTTCCACTGATTTTCAGTGTCTCATTTTGATTTGATATCACATTCATAAATATCCATTATTTATGCCCAAAAGTTAGATGTGTGTCTTGGCAATGCAGGCAGGCTGTATCACCCTGTACAAATAAGTGTTCCTATGCAAATTTGAGGTAACCATTTTTTCTATCCAGGTATATGTTTTTATAAGACACTGTTCATACCCAATTGTATGCACACCCTGGCCCTTGCAGTCTTGACCACTGTTAGACCCATATACTTTGCTATGTCATTGTCAGCCCAACAACTGTATTTCTCCCATACCCCACACACCCAAATAAGTCATACAGTTGGAAGAAAGAATGTAGAAAAAAATATATTTTTTCCAGGGTTGTGGTTAACTGTGTGACATAAAGTAAGTTCTTTTGAAAACAGGGGACACATGAACACATGAAATTAATTCACAAAAAGAAACACTAGCGCATATCACACCAGAGTTTACTCTCCTGGGTGTGCCATTGAACATATGCCTGGGACTGCAGCATGTTGAGCCAAGGCATAGAGCCTACAGCTGGCAGGGGGCTCCAGGGGTCAGTCTGCCAGCCCAGGGATGCTCCAACCTGGCTCAACATGCTGCAGAGGAGTTGGCTGGGGCGTGACGGTGCTCCCGTGCAGGGCTACCCAGCAGGCAGCCCCCACACTGAAGCACTCTTATGCTCCCAGTAACCCCCATCAGTGTCTACACATGCATTGCTGTGCATGAAAAAACTCCACAGCAGGACAGTACTTGTATTTACAACTACTAACCGGCTGCAGAGTTTATAACATTCCTGTGGCCTATTAGGGCCACATCTATAGATGCCGAGATGTGTACCGAGGATCTAATTAGGCAACTCTGCAGTAAACATCTCATGAAGACATGCCCAGGAAGTATCATATCCCAGGAGACAGTCTGGGCGAGGCAGTTCAGAACACATGTGTAGATGGTAATGCCAGGATTAGTTTACAGGCAGTCCTTGGACTTATAACACAATTAGTTCCTAAAAACCACGTGTTAAGTCGAAACATCATAACTTGGAACCGATTTTTCCCATAGGAACAATGTTAAAAATGGAGGATTGGTTCCTGAACCAAGGCGTGATATCCTATTTCAGGGATCAGCAACCCCCAGCACACATGCCGAGCATGGCACATGAGGCATTTTGCTCGGCATGCCACCACCAGCTTGGGATCTAGGCAGCTGCTGCCAGCTGAGATCCTGGGCTCCTCCCAGCAGGTGGCTAGGAGGCTGCAAGCCCTGCTGCAAGCGGCCCAGGCACCATGACTGGCAGAAGCTACCCCAGAGTGTGGGCCAGCTGCAGCCCGGCCACAGCCCTGACAGACGCAGTGCCGGTGTCTGCTGCCTTCCCAGAGCCTGGGCCGGGAGACAGCTGGGGCTGGGGAGGGGAGGCAACAGCTGTT
>NW_005842490.1:235615-256757 GCF_000455745.1 Alligator sinensis | reverse complement strand
GGGGCTCTGGGGAGGCAGCAGGTGCTGGCAATGCTCCCCACCATGCTGCCCTCCTGCGCCACTTCTGCAGAGCAGCATGTTGAACCCAGCACGGCAGAGCACAGCAGGGGTGCACGAAAGCTGCCTGCCACTCAGAGCTTCACACTGTCCTGGCCACACTTCCCCTGCAGGTGGGGGCAGCAGCAAGGGGCACAAGCCTGCGCTGCTGCCAATGCTGCTCCCATGCACACAGAAGAAGTGTGACCAGGGCAGTGAGGAGCTTGCAGCTGCAGGCAGCTTCCCTGTGTGGCCCCTCTGTGCGCTGCCACTCTGGGTCGCACATGCTGTGCTCCCGGCCCTGCTGCCTTCCTCCAGGCCCTCTGGAGTACAGCATTTGTACAGAGTGGCAGTGGCACAGAGGGGCTGCACAGGGAAGCTGCCTGCTGCTGCAAGCTCCACTTTGCCCTGCTCACACTTCCCCTGTATGCATGGGAGCAGCGTGGGCAGCAGCGCAGGGTTGTGTACACTGCAGTGCTGCCCCCGCCTGCAGGGGAAGTGTGGCCCGGGCAGTGGGGAGCTCGGAGCAGCAGAAAGCTTTCTGTGCCTTCCAGATGTGTCCTGCTATGCTGAGGTCCACATGCTGCTCTGCAGAGGTGGTGAGAGAGGGAAGCATGGCAGGGAGCACAAACCCACAGTGCTTCCCCGCCCTGCCCCTCACACAGAGCTGGGGGGCGCAGGTCCCCCCACCCCTTGGGAGTGCATGCTGCCACCAGGAGCCAGCCCCACCCCCCACCCAAGCCCATAGCAGGCAGCAGTGATGGGGGAGCTGGCTCCTGCTGCAGCAGCCACTGCCTTCTGTTGGGGGCAGGCAGGGAACTGCGGACCTGGGTCTCTAGCCCCATAGCCCTGGAAGCTGGGGGCCCCTTCCAGCAGGGCTGGGGGGCAGGGGCTTTGGGTGGAGGGCAAGGGGCCTGAGCAGGGCTGGGGGGCTGACGTGGGGGGACCCGCACAAAAAGAAGACATAAGATCAAAGGTAGTATCAGAAGTTTTATTTATTGTCGCCAGGTTTACAACTTTTAGAAAATCTGGTTTTTACCAGAAAAAGAGCAACATTTATGATTATTAACTATACTAATATGCAGTGCACCTTGCCATGTACCCCCTGCCCTTGTTTTGTTTTTCTGGCATGCTGGCATGCCGGCACCTTCAAAGGTAGACATTGTGTTTTTTTTGGCACTCCAGCCAAAAAACGTTGCCTACCCCTGCCCTATTTTCACCAAAAATAACCCAGAATTTTGTAGTCAATCAATTATAGATGAGTAATATAGCTACATTAATGTATTTATATTATAAATAGCAATATAAACTTTGCTGGACTTGTTGAAGGTCTCTTGGTTAGACTTCTGAAGGGTTCTTGGCTGGAATCTTTTCAGGAGTCCTGGATGCAGGTTTTTCTGGCTTCTTGTCTGCTTTCTTAAAGAAAGCGTCCAAGGAAGTTTGGACAGATGTTCTTCTCTTTTGCTTGTAAATTTCTCTGTAGCAGCTGTATATGTTGGATATGCCCCTACTCATTGATGCCTTGTGTTTGATGCTGGGGTTATGTTCCTCAAACAGGGACATAGCAACTTCCAAATATTGAAATGCCTCAGCCAACACTTCTGTTGTCAAGACTTTTTGAGGAGTCTCTTCAACAGTGGGTGCATCTTCTTCTTCCTCTGCCACTTTTTGCTGTTCCAATTCAATAAGGTCCACGTTAGTTGGTTCTTCAGAATGTGATGCCAGCAATTCATTAACATCCTCTGGTGCAAGGTCTAACTTGAGCTCTTTGCCCATTTCAACAACATTTTTCATCACCTCTTCAACAGTGTCTGTAAAGCCTTGGAAGTCAGACACAAACTCAGGACACAATTTTGTCCTAACACCTTTCAAATTTGATGGTTTGACTTCATTTCATACCTCACCAATTTTCTTAACTGCATGGCAAACAATGAAGCCCTTCCAAAATTCCTTCAGATTTGGTCCACCTTCCTTCTTAATTGCCCTGATGACCTCGGCAAATGTGCAACTAAGAGGATGCAATTAGCTCCTGGTCCATGGGTTGCAACAGTAAGGTGGTGTTAGGAGGCAGAAACACCGCTTTGATGTCAAGGATGCATGTCATCAAGGAAGGCTGGATGACCAGAAGCACTGTCAAGAATTAACAATCCTTTAAATGCAAGATTGTTCTTGCTGCAATAATCCCTGACACTTGGCACAAAATGATGATTAAACCAATCCTCAAAGATGTTCTTATTGGCCCACACCTTAGGACTGGATTTCCATATCACTGGAAGAAATGCCTTGGAATATCCCTTGAAAGCTCTGGGATTTTCTGAACGTTACACAAGTAAAGGTTTAAGTTTAAAATCACCTGCATAACTGACACCAAGCAAAAGAGTAAGTGGATCTTTAGTAGCTTTGTACCCGGGCATGGATTTCTCCTCTTTGGCAACGTAGGTTCTCAATGGCTTTTTTTCCTCCAAAAGAGACTTATTTCATCAACATAAAAAACTTGTTGAGCACAATACCCACTCTCTTCAATGATTTAAGCAAATGTCTCAGGAAAACCATGAGCTGCCGCCTCATCAGCACTGGTAGCTTCACCTGAGACTCTGTTACATAAATTAGCTCTGGCTTTAAAATGCATAACCCATCCCCTACTTGCATTACAAGGCTCAGCATTAGAACTCTCCCTCCCCCTGTTGTTTCTTTAGATCAGCATAAAGACTGCTAGCCTTTTCCTGAATTATGCCTAAACTCACAGGAACATGGCGTTGATTTTGATCCTCCAGCCAAATGATTAACAGTTTCTCAACCTGAGCAATAAGTCCAACATGTTGCTTAGTTATCAAAGTTGACTGCATAGGAACCGAGCCCTTAACACGTTCCTGAATTTTTACCTTGTCTTTGGACATCCCCACGATAGTCATTCAGGGAATATCCAAAACTCTACTGATTTCAGTTGGTATCTCACCTTTTTTTGGACCTCTTAATTATTTCCATTTTTGTTTCCTCAGTAATTGCTCTATGTTTCTTAGAAACATCACTTGCACCAGATTTACAATTATCTGCCATTTATTATGGGCAAAAAACACCACATTTTAAGAAAAAGTCTGGGAACACAAAGATCTCCTGCGTAAAAATAGCATCACAACAGCAACTGGGCGTCTTGAGTCAGGGAGATGCACGGCGTGGCAGATTGGCACAGGGAGATGGGTGGCGCAGCAAACCTTTTCGCTGGCATGGTATTGCGTCGGATTCAGCATCGTAAAGTTGAAACTGACGTTGGAAAGTCATAACAGGGTGTCAATTTATAAACATCCTAAGTACCGTTTGTCATAACTCAAATGTTGTAATGTCAAGGACTGCCTGTACTCTGGCGCAAACTGAGCTGGAGATATATTCAGTTACATTCATTGCAAGTGTAGACGTGCCCACAGAGAAGCAACAACTATCTTGGCAGCAGTACAGCACAGTATTCTAATGATTCTGTTCTTCCCTGCTACCCCACTTGTGACCTGCCATGCACTCCAATTTTGGAGGTTGACTTTTGGGGGAAAGGTGCATGTGTTATGAGAGTAAATATAATATATTGCGTGTCTCAGCCACAGGGACAAAGATGAACAGTCTAACTCAAACTACCCCTCACTATTATGATAGAGTAAAAAAAAAGAGAGCTACAGAATGAAGGCCACACCCTTGTTTTATCTTCTCAAAAATGATCAAATTCCTTCACAATGAAAACTAGGTTAGACAGAAAGATACAACTGCAATAAAATAACAAGTATACTTGCCCTTGGAAAAGTTGTAAATCTATCCAGTTCTTCCACAAAGCAGAACATCTGCAAACTAATTGCTGACATTACAATTAAAAGGCTTGCAGTGAATACGACCAAGCTCCCAAGTTTTTTTCCAGGTCCAAATATCTTATACACAAAATCCTCCAAAGCAGGAGAAATCTTTATAAGCCGAACCACCCTAAGGACCTGAAAAGAGAGAGAAAATACAATTGTGTTAGTTTTTGTGACTATATCATTAATCAGTCAAATTTCACAGCTTTATAGATTTTAATGCCAAATGAAATTATTATGATTATCTCTCTACTCTGGCCTACATGATTGCAGGACAGTACCACGGAGCTTTGCCCAGTAATTGCTGAATCAAGAAAATAGCTGCTGCTTGAGTACAACTTTCAAATTAATATTCACTCTCGATTTAAAGATAAGTGATAGAGAATCCAATGTATAAGTAAGTAAGTTGTTCCAGTAATTGATTACTTTCACTGGTAAACAGTTATTTTACCAGGTACCCTTATTTTTAGTATGACTCTAGTCTAAATTATGTAGACTGTTTATTCAAGTTTCTTCCTAATGCCTATATTTGCTTGATAAGATTTAGCTAATTTCCTTGGTATCCCATATTAAAAGATTGTGGATGGACACTATTAAAGTCCCATTGGATCAGTACGGACATCTGCGTATTCAGAGAATATATTTGAAGCAATAGGGTGTGTATCCATGCCAAGAGCTGCCAACAGCATCATCATAGATATTTCATTTGATCAGTAATCTAAGACAAAATTTAGTCCTGGATTTAGTGCAAAGTACTAAAGGTAAACTGTTAAGTTAGCTAAATGTTCATGTGATTCATAGAATCAAAGGAAAAAAGGGCTGAAGGGACCTCAAAAGATTATCTATCCAAACCCCTTTCTCAAAGCTGGATCATCCCTCTCTAAACCATCTCATCCAAGTATTTGTCTAATTTTGTAGTTTAATATAGCAAACACTATTTATATAATTCTCAATATGGGAGAAAATATTTTTCACGTGATTTTACAATACATCACTCTCTCTCACATTATCCCAATTATTAGTATTACTGTTGAAATAGGGCCCTTTGTGCTAGGTGCTGTATAAAAAGATGGTGCCTGTTCCAAAAGAGTTTCCACTATGAATGCATACATATTAATCATGCCTTGTAGATGCTGCAAATTCTTCACATCTTAGTCACAGGGATTTCAGGATCAGCTACACAACAGAGCTATTTTATTTCCAGTATTAGATAAGATCCAATATTAAGATCCTGGAGTAATTTTTGACTGCCCCATTTCTATGGTAAGCTGTGTGCTACATGAGAATTTAAAGTGTTATTTTTAAAATTATTTTGCGCAGTCTATCCCCATATTTATTTTGTAACAGCAACACCCCAGAAAGCTGAGGCTTGATTACTTAATTCTTGCTGAGGAGGATTTTTCTATAGCTTGTACCTTTCACAGAATGCAGAACAGCATTTGCTCGCTGTTTTGAGATGCTGTGATCATATAATATATAACCCCATGTTCTTTATGTTACCTACCTAAAATTCAGTAGTTTAGTTTAGTCTGGAACTGTTGTTATTTTAAAGCACAGTTCCAACCTGAAGAATGATTATGTGAAAATGAAACTTTCTTACCCAAGAAAAATTCTTGCAGGGTGAAATCCTAGCCCCATGGAAACCACTGTAAGTTTTGCTATTTAATGGGGTCAGGATTTCACTCCCCAGTTGGCATTCTAAGTCTTGTGTTTTATTCACTATATTTACTCAAATATAAGACAGGGCCCAAGTAATTAGGTTCTATACCTGAAAAAAATATTTTAAAAATGATCACTTTTTCACATATAACCTAATAACCTAGTTATTGGAGGTTTGCCTTGAATATGTCCCCTTCCCACTCCTACAGCAGGGAAAATAATCAGGGGAGATTAGGCCGCCCCCTTGCCCTTTTTCCCCACACAACTTCTGCTCCCTGCAGCCCCTTCACTCACCACTTTACTGTCAGGCCCTGCTCTCCATGGAAGTGAGGGGCAAATCTGAAAGCACTGACTGTAATAAACATACCAGCAATAATTTAGTTTATCCAGAATTGATGCATTGTACCTTCTTTGACACTGCTGCAAGTTTTAGTAAACTTACTTCTAAGAAACACTTTTATGCCAACTTATATAAAGTACAAACTGGGGTCATCTACACAAGATGTTTACTGTGGAGTAGACTAATTAGCGGGGCAGTAAACATTTTGCATCTACATGTATGGCCCTATTAGGCTGCAGAAAACTTCTAAATACAAGTACTATCCTGCCGGGGAGGTTTTTACTCTGCAGCATCACATGTGTAGACACTGATGGAGCTTGCTGGAGCAGGAGGGTGCTTCAGTGTATGGGCTACACAATGTAGCACCCGTGTGCCCCAGCCATCTTCTCTGCAGCGTGTTGAGCCAGGCTGGAGTAATCCCTTTGGTCCCCCTGCCACCTGGAGCTGCTCTGACCTGGCTTACTGTGCTATGGTCCAAGGCACATGTATAAACATAGTGCCTGGGAGCTTCTTTATTGCTTCACCTTAATAGCATGTGTTGATACATCCACTATGCATAATATTAGTTCAAAACCAAAAGGCTCATGATTTACTATATAGTTCCCTGGGCTGTGCCCCAGCAGAGTCAACAGTGTTCCAAGTCATGGTAACTGCAACGGGTGTCCCCAGGCATGCAAAGACATCAATTCCCCCCCCTCCCCGTTTAGTGCAGTCCGCCCTGCTCTCGCCTGCCACACCGTTGATGTAAAATGAATAGATGTAATGCGGGAAGCCGCCCCATTGGCAGCCCTGGTGAACTGGGCCAAACACACAGCTCTGAACTGTCCCTACACCGTGTTCCATGCCTCGCAGATGGCATCGTATTGTCTGTGCTCCCCCCAGCCCCTTACTAGACCATACTTGGCATCTGGCCCACTCACTGGGCCTTGACCTTCTGGCCCCTCACTGGACTACTCCCTCAGCCCCTCACTGGGCTGCCCTTTACCCCCTCACTGGGCCACATGCACTCCAACCCCTCACTGGGCCACACTTCATACTCTGTAAGCCTAGTGGACCTTGGCCTCTTCCTGAACCTTTTGCCCCTCAAACCTTAGGTCCCTCCTGGTGGACCTTGGCCCTGGGCCTTTCTCCTCTATGAGGTGACCCACAAGGCAGTGGGGGATGAAGCTTTCCACCCCCCATCCTTGCCTTTCACTGGGGAGGCACAGGTGTGGCATTTCCAGGGGGCACCCCACCACAGGCTCTCCCAACACACCAACCACACCAACCAACCCAAGCAGGGTGCAATTTCAGGTCTTACCCAGGACCAAAGGAATCTACTCCATCCTCATAGTTCCTATCCTAACCTCCAGTTGTTACAGAAACTGCAGTCTTCAGGCTGCACAATGTTATTCCAACAGCTCTCCAGATGCAACTTCCAGCCCTGCTCCCAGGTGTGACAGCTGAAATGATGTCTGTGTGATAAAGGTGTTTGCTGAAGGCCCTATGAAGATTAGACCAAGTGTTTTTCTGTATTTGTTTAGATATTAAGCTATATGTTGTTGCTAAAAGCCTAATTAAAGTCTAAGATGTAGTGAGGCCTTGTATAAAGTAAGGCCTAGTAAATTTAGCAAAGCCTTGAAGTAGTAAGGCCCTGTGGTGTAGTTAAAATTACCTTATCAAAGGAATGCACGGCTTGTACCACTAATTGGTCAGTCTAAGGACAGTTGAAGTAAAAGGAATCTGAGTGGTTGTACGTTATCAGAACCATTCAGAAGGAAGATACAGCTCTGTGAAAAGGATCAGTTAGCTGTTGCCCGGATCAGTGGGCCCGTGGACCTCAAGGAGCCCAAGGACTGCATTCCAGGGTCCTTCCCGGTACCCTTTGGACAGTGCTGTTCAGGAACGTCTGACTTCACTGAACTTTGTGGAAAGAGAAGCTTGCTGTGTACCAGGCATCAGTGGGGACTGCCGATAAGTTGCCGACGCGAATTGCTTTTGTCTGTCATTGTTTGTCTTGCTACTACGCATAGTTGTGTTTTTGTTAAGTCAATAAATCTTTCTTACCTTTCTACCCCCGACCACACTCTCAATCCCGAACCCTCCATAGGCAGCTGGGACACCCAGGGTCTAGGCTTATACTCTGTCTTCCCAGCCCTCCTCCAATTAGGTGGCCCTCTGCAGTCAGGTGACTACCTAATGGGGCCTAAGCCCACCTGCCAGCTGCTCCGTAGCCTTCCTGATGATCTTAAAGTGGCAGGCACAACCAGTGCACCATCACATTGAACCCACAGCTCAGCACTGCTCAGTATGTGTGTGTACTCCCGATATCCCCCACAAAGGATTCATGTGCTAGTTACCCCTGTCCCTTCCTTCCCCGCCCCCCCATCTCCCCATGAATGGAACCAGATATTCTTGTGAAGAGGCCTGGAATCCTCTAAAAATGTGGGAACCTGGTCCAGCTCCACTTCATGGAGGGTGGGGGGGAAGGGCTACACTAATCATAAGCAACAGATGAAGAAAGGGAGTAACAGAGGGATTCTGGGGGAAACTGCTTGAGGCTCCATTGTGTGATGTTTGCCAGGCATTTAAGACTGGTAAGAAACAGGAAACATTGGAAATGGGAAAGAAAGGCACAGCTCAGCTGAGGAAGTGAAGAAGTAGTAAAAATGTATGTAATGTAGTGGCTCATCATGACTTGGAAAAGGGTCGGCACTGAGGGGTACTGCACTTAATGGGCACTATCTTATTCAGTTGGGCTACACTGGCTTATTTTGGCCTTTTAGCTAAGCTCAAGCATTTTTGGCATCAAAGAGAGGTTGTAATGGGTAGGTCTGGCCCGCCCAGTGCCAGTTCCCTGTGGAGGGAATACCCGCTCTTTATTTTTAAGGACCAAAAAAAAAAAAAAAATAGGTTCCCATTAGCATGTTCGCCCAAAGTGGACTGTGTGTTTTGTAGTCAGGCTTAGTGTTCACTGCATTTAATCAGCTTCATAGTTGGTTTCCATTACTGAGCACATGCTACTTTTGGCAGGAGTTTACTGATAGACAATGTATTTAATGAGGTGTCCTTGTATGCAAATGTAAGATGAAGAGCTTTTTTCCCATATGCTAACTGGTGGGAAAAACTCCTGTCGTATATTTGAGTAAATATGGTAACTGTCTTACCTACTGTTTTTTTTTTCCTCCCCTATCTAAAGAGATCTAATTGACCTTTAAGTAGCACATTAATCTTTACTGGTACTATTTTGCTATTTCATCTGTTTTCATTAGGAGACAAATTAGACCTACTAAATTTGCACTGTAATGACATTCTTGTTTTCTATGCTACTGGCTAATGCATAATTTATTTTAAGTAACTTTTTAAATGATGTGATGTACAGTATTTTGGATGAAATCTACAAAGATTTTTGCACAGCAATTCAAATCTAAAACTGAAACAAGAACCAAAAAGCTTTGTTAATTTCTAAGACTGCCTCTCAAATAGTGTTGTTTACCTCAGAAGATGACTATAATACTTTTTCCAGTAAAAATATTGGTTTTTTTATTGGTCATTGTAGTAATATGCAAAATGTGGAGTCTTTCTATTGGCTATGCAAACAGCTGAATCGGGACCATGGAAAGGTTCCATTAATGTACATTATGCTAGTTTTCTTTCACAGAAAGCCATAAAAGTTGCATGTTGTTTTGAATCAGAATGAATAGTGAGGTGTGAGAGAGGTGAACAGTATGTGGAGGTGAACCGTGTATGAAGAGTGACTGATGTGTTAACAAGTTGTTTTCCATGCAAACTAATAAATAATATAGACTACAGTATATGAAGACTAGAAAGGTGAAATATAGTTCTGCTTGATAAATCGAAGTGCATCTAACAGGTGCTCTGGCTTTAGCAACCATTTATTTTTGGCTGAGTGGGAGCACAGTAAACCTGTCATCATTAATATTGAAATGCCTGAAGATTTGCGTAACCTCCAAATGTATCCATGTTAACATCACTTTTTGACCTTAGTGGTCTGGAGATATGCGACATAGCTTGCTAGGAGTTTGACTGCTTGGGGATATGGCAAGTACTTACTTGCACAACTTCTCTGTCATTTGTCCTTAAGGAGATTTGCATTGCAGAATGTGACTCAAATCTTTCAGTGCAGCAGGTGTTTCTGCTTGTAAAACTTATGTCTTTTATAGTGATATTTTAATAAAAAATATTTCATCAAAAGTCTCTGGAATGGAACTTCAAGCACCCTATATTTTAAAAGAGGAATCTATAACAGTAATTTATTTTTTGCAGGTATATGGTGCTATCATGACCCAGTGAAGTCAATAGGAGTTTTGACATTAACTTCAATGGGCCCTGGACTTCACCCAGCACATTTTAAGGTACTTTTTAAAAAGACATTATTTTAAATAAAGAAGAAGATTATTTTAAGTCTTTATTGATACCATTTTAGGAGTCACAAGTGAATACACCAGAGACGCTGGACATTTTTCTGAATATCTGAAAATAATATCTAAAGTAGTCCTTTCCAAACTGTGTGCCGCGACACATTAGTGTGTCGGCGGCAGTGTGTAGGTGTGTCACGCGAAATGCAGAAAATTTTGCGGAAGGGCACCACGGAGCTCCCTTACTCGCGTCTGCTTCCCTTGGCCCCTCCCGCGGAACTGAATTACTGTGTCGCGAAATGATGCATGTCTAAAAAGTGTGTCACCAACATGAAAAGTTTGGAAAGCTCTGATCTAAAGACTCTAGACATCTTTGTGCTACAATCTCTTTCATTAGAATTATGATAATAATCACCATATGATCTACAGTAACTATCTACCTTCGAGAACTATTTTATTTTATATTTAGAAGCCCTGAATCCATACAACTGCTTAATACTATGTGACAACTTGAAAATTCTCAAAAACATCCAGTGGGCGCATTCACATGAGATGTTTACTGTTGGGTTGCTTAATTAGCTCTGTGGTAAAGCCTCAGCATCTACATGGACATCCCTATTAGTCTGCAGTAAACTAATAAACACCACTGTAAGTTAATACTTGTAAACACAAGTACTATTCTGTAGTGACATTATTTAGTGTGCCGCAATGCATGTGTAGATGTTGATGGGGCTGGCCAAGGCACAAGTGTGCTTCACTGCTGGGGTTGCAGGGTTGCTAGCCCCACACTGGAGCACCCTCGTACCCCAGGTAGCCTCTCCGAAGCATGTTGAGGTGTGTGGGAGCAGCCCTAGGTGCTCGTACAAATGGTGTGTCCAGGTACAATAAACTCTGGTGTGAACTGTGCCAAAGTTTATCACATCATGCTAACTGTATGTGCAGATGTACCCAGGATTCTCCCAACCATGCTCCCATTGACTGCAATGAAAGAAGAGTTAGAGCAAGAGTGACTGCTTTTGATAATATATAAACACATGAAAAATAGATCTGCCCAGAGAGAATTAAAGAGAACAGAAAAGGAAATAAGTCAGTGGACAGTAATTATTACTTTTATTCTATTTAATGCAATATGTCACATTTATATTTTATATAAAACTTTCTGGAATAAGACCACAAGCTGTAAGTAGGTTCTGATTAAATATTACAACAATAAGTTAATGTGATGCTTCAGTTTTGCTAGAGCATTTTCTTAGGTTTGGTAATTATATCATAGCATGTGAATGGCATGGTACTGAATATTCTGATAGCATGTAAATTATTTAAAATCATACATATTACTTTCTAAAAACCTGTGTTCCCTGTAGTGTAATTTTCAAGAGAAAGAGATTTTCAAGACTTGCAACTTTTTCTGACTAATTTTGTAAGACCGCATGAAGTTGTGTGTTAATACAGGTGACCCTCACCATTTGCAGGGCATATGTTCTTGAGATCCCCGCGAATGGTGAAATCCACGAATAAGGCACTGCATTCATGAACACTGGCTGTGTTCATGAACACAGTACCCCTGGCGGCTGGGGGCGGGGCACGGCTGCGCTGGTGACAGTGGGAGCCCGGCAGTGGTGGCAGGAGCCTCGTGGCAGCAAGCACAGAGTTCCTGAGGAGCTCCTGCAAATGTATTTAAGATGTGGATTCAGCATTCATGAATACTTGAAACAGCAAATGCCAAACCCACGAATAGCAAGGGTTTCCTGTATGCATGTTTGTCAAGGCTCAACAGACTTCTAAGCTGACTGTACTGCATCATCGTTTATCATGATTTTCTGTAAAATTTAACTATTCATGTTATTATTTATTACTCATTAGTCACTTCATCCCGTTTCAAAATAATAGATGGATATGAGTGTGTTTTAAAATTTTAAAAAGAAATTTATCAGTGAAACAGCTGAAATAGAATACCTAGAACATAATGTAGGCTTTCTAAGAAGTGTGGTGTGGTTTGCGTTGCGTTGCGTTATTTACAATTCCCAGATCCCTCCTATAATTAAAATGTCTGTAAAAACTCTAATCATAGTCATGTGAAATTCCTGAATTAATTGTAACTTCCTGATGTCCAAGTAATTAGGTTAGCCTTTACAAAGGTTTATTAGACAGCAATTGGGTGTGCCTACATGTGCAATTAATGAGAAGCAATAAACTTCAGACCAATAAAGCTCAATGTGCTGCAGAGGGGCTGGCTGTGGCACAACGGTGCTTCAGTGTGTAGGCTAGCCAGCAGGCAGTTTTTTACTCTGCAGCAGGACAGTATTTATTTGTATATACTTTACAGGATAGCACTTATATTATATTTATATTAGTTTACTCCAGCCTAATAGGGGTGCACATGTAGATGCCATTATGCTTACTGTGCAGCTAATTAGTCAACTTTACAGTAAACATTTTGTATAGAAATGCCCATCGACACCGCTCCTATTGAGAGTAAACTACAGTATAGTGAATGTTTGGGTCTTCTTTCACTGTTGGAATTACCTTAAATTGCATAGAGGCAAGGATTTCTTAGTATGATATCTTTTTGAGTCAACTGACAGTTGCGCTAGAGTTAGACAGGCTTTCAAATGCAAGACATCCTTTGTCAGGTGATGATATGTAGGATATATACTTGTATTTGAACAATGTATTGCATTTGAAAGCTCATCTAACTCTATCCCAAGGATACAATTGGTGCAATAAAAGTTATCACCCTTAGACATTTTTGGCTCTTGCATAATTCCTAGACCATCATGGCTACATCATCACTCTACCATTACTTTAAATTACACGTTATGGAAGGAGGAGACACAGGAGCTTGTTGGAAACTAATCACTAGGTTAAATGAAAGCAAGTATGAGTTTACTTTGGTAATGAAATGGATCAGTCTCTGTCTTCCACACAGGTCTTTTTACAGAAATGACAGAACAGCCCCAGTGAAAAGTTCTTTAACATTTGGGAACTGTAAAAAAAAAAACAAAAACAAAAAACCCCACAAAAAACAGGGCCCAGGATGAAACTGGGGCAATCATTTCAGAGGATCCAAAAGGGCCTGGAACAAAGAATCTCTTTGTCAGGAAATGTTGTGGGACAGTAGCTGGAGGTGTAAAAGCAAGCTGATAGGAATAAGAAGCCAGAAAACCAATAGCAGTCAGTATACAGGAGTCTGCAAAAGTTGGTAGAAGGTGAGTAAGTAAGCAAACACATGTGTGTCTGAGGCTGAATCAGAGCCAAACTAGATCAAAACCAGGATAAAGCAATGCAGAAGTAGGAAATGAAAGTTGATGGAAAAATATGGGTGGAGGATGGTGCATTTAGCAGGGAGGGGGGAAACCTACTCCTGTAAATTTTCTTGAGATCTACAGACCTAAGGGAAGACTTATTTAATTATTTTTATTATAAAGATACATTCAAAATAACTTAGCTGTAAGGGCACACTAGAAAAATAAAGGAAAACACAGAGTGAAATGTGTGCCATTTTTGATAGATAATATTTTTAGTGTTTTTGGGAAAAAATTGAAGTAGAATCTTAAAATTTACTTGACCATACCTGAAAATATGTAAACTGAGAATGGTAGAGGTCTGGATAAATATGAAGAGTAGTTCCAATTACAAGCAGCAGTTCAAATTTGTGAAGAGATGAACTAATATATCCAGTAAAGCCCAAACAACAGATCTTCAGAAGTGCTTCTAAATCAAAGAGAACTGTGAAAGCAACCTAGGATAAAATATAAGAGGAAAAAAAGGGTGTTTGAATCACTGATTTAAATTATAGGTTTCTATGTCAAACAGTTCACATTTTCCCGAGATGTAAAATGATGCTTATTTGAGGCTCTATGTAGCTAAGTAAATACCTGACATAACATTAGCAAAAATGTCAATGACACACACTGAATAGGCAATCAAAGGGATAATGTTATAGATTCATCAAAGGGATAACAGGTAGGTATTTTTTTTTGTTTTTTCTAATTTTTATGAATAGATGACACATTTGTTAATCGTCAGACTTTGCATATAAACACAGTATTCAACTGAAAATTGTACAGTTCCTACATAAAATACCTGCTTATATTCACAGAGATAGTAGAACAATTTGGTATTTTTAAGGGTTTTTTTCTGTAAATATAACTATTCACCATCTTTAGAAATAGTTACCACAGTTTTTGAAAAATTAATAACAACCATTGAGATATGAAAAAATCATCTACCTCAGGGTTCAGCACCCTACAAGCCCATAGGCCAGATCTGACCTGAGAAGCCATTGGATCCAGCCTGTGGACATGGGGCCTCAGTGGTGTTCAGAGGTGCAGGCTTCTCCATTAAGCATTGAGGAGAATGAGCAGTGGTGATGGGAACATCCGTTGTGCTGCAGCCAGGGGGTGAGAAATTTCTGTGCCACTACATAGGTGGCAGCAGCTACAGTGAAGGTAGAAGCCAGGCCATAGTGCCCGTCCTCCATTGGCCTGAGCTGAGTCATTCCAGACCACAGCCTGAAAACATTTGTGACCATTGATATACCTGGAATTCTTTTAATTAATTTGACCCTAAACTGGGTAAATTCACAGCTAGCCAGCTCCAGTTTGACAACCATTCAGACAACACAGTATGACAGCCCTAAAGTGTCTGAAATATATGTGTTCAGGCTATAAATATATTAATATAATCTCTATTGGACTGTCCCCAAACCTAGCCAACATAAATCTGAAAAAAGTTTCCCTTTTGAATCCCCATTTTATACTTGTTTCTGAATTTCTTTAGCATATTCTCGATAAGAAATTCTCTCAGAATAGTTACAGCATGAGTATCAGAGACGTCTACATTTGCAAAATACTGGCCAAATCTATTCAGCCAATTTTGAGTTCTCAATCTGTGTCCAAATAAATGATGGAAAACTGTTCAATAGCAGCTGATTAGAAATTATGCATAATATGTAATAACAGTGGTTGTACCAATTTTGTTCAAATATAAACTGTTTGTAGTTGTCAGAGAAGTTAAGAGCAAGCCAAGAATTAAAACTTACTGATGAGTAGTTCTTATTTTATGGATATTTAATTTTTCACACCTGACCAGAAAATAATCCAAAATAAACTGATAAGAAAGCAAGGGATATAGTTAAAAAAACAACAACAAAAATAAACCCCCCAAATAGGGCAAGTCAATTGATGAACACATTTGGTAAATTCCTGTCATTTTGAAATGGAGTACAAAAAGACAAGAATTAGCAGGGCAAAAGGAGTGAGGCAGGAAGATTAGGGGTAGAACTGTCCAGTTTTTAGATACTTTTTCTGAAGTATTTACACTTTAAATTGCATAAAGTTCAAGATGAAGGGCCATTTTATAGCAAGACAGGGACCTTATATCCTGACATTTAGATAATTTAGCTATAAATTGTACCTAAGGCTAAATCCTCTAATGCTATTGGGTATCTCATTTTGCTTTCAAATTTTCTTCTTTTACCACACAAAAATGCTTCTGACTAAATAACCTCCTCCCTTAATTCCTCATATGCCTTTTCATTTCCCAGTTTACATACCCTGAGTAATCCCCCAACACACAGTAAAGATAGGATAGAGAAAGAGATGTTTGTCCTCCCTTCTGCAGCAGTAGCATGGTATAAACATTAAAATAGTAATATTTTAATAGTACTAATATTTTCAAAGCACTTCACAAATATTAACTAAGTAATGGTCACTCATTGGCCCATTGGCAACGCATAGGGGGTGCATGCAGGTGCACGTGCACCACCTGAGATTGGCGGTGCACCCCCTGCGATTGGCCACCACTGCCAATGGTGTCTGTGGGCAGCTGCTGATCACCGCTGGCCACTGCCGATGCTGCCAGTGGCACCTGCAGGTGGTTGGTGACCACCGGTTGGCGCTCGCCACCTTCATCCCCCAGGTCCCGCCATCGCCAACAGTGCTGTGACTGACTCCAGGAGCTCCCTGCTCAGTCCGCCCCAGTTGCCAAAACTGCTGTGGCTGCCTGCAGGAGCTCCCCATTCAGTGTTGCCATGCCCTAGCCACCACTGCTGCCACTTGCGGGCACTTGCCATGCCACCCCAGCCTCCAGGGGTACACGTCTTTCATGCATAGGCCCCCCTGAATTCAAATATTATTGGCCCTATTTTTACAGAGAGCAAAATTAAACAGAAAGAGCGTTTTGGTTTGCGGGCTCTGAAGCCTACTGAGGTTTCAATCTTGATTCTGTTACTGAGAATATACAAGACTTTAGTGAAGTACTTAGGGCCTGAGCACGACACATTTACTTCAGTGTAATTTTTGTTACATTTATACATAATTTTGTACCCAAATATAAATCACACCAGGAGCCTGAGGGACCTGATGACCAGCAATTCTATGGTAGTTGCTTGTCATAGGTCTTATTACAGTGCCTCACCACTAGACTGCAGGGAGTAGATAATAGCCTTTTTCTTCAGCTATCCTTTGATACAAGGTTGATATCTGATGAGGGGGGGCAGATTTTGGGAGTTTTTAGTGAGTTTTAAGATGGCTGAAGAGTCCAATCTATGCTCTGCAAGTTTTCCACAGATATGACAGCTGGTGTTTAGTGGGAGAGGGGGAACAGCTGTTGGCCAGGATGTTATGGGCTTTCCTTCCTCCTCTGCCATTGCTTGGCTTCCTGAGGAAGATGGTTTTCTTCGAAGTGGGCTGTAGCTTGATGTATGGTGCAGCATCATTGAGACTTATTACCAGCCAGAACTTCCCAGTTTGTAAGGTTGATGCCACCCCTTTTAATGTCTGCTTTCAGGGTGTTTTTGTAGCATTTCTTCTGTCCTCCACAGGTCCTATTACTACGACTCAATTAAGAGAAGAGGACTTGCTTCAGGAGACAAGTATCAGTCATCCGCACACAGTGGCCAGCCCAGCTAAGTTGATTTTTCATGATCTTTACCTCAGTGCTGGTTATGTTATCTGCAGAGAGGATGCTGGCATTGGTGCAGTGGTCTTCCCATCTTGGTTTGTGGGAGATGTTAACATCCCTGGCAGAGGCCTGTGTGTGACATCTTTTAATGTGGGGAAGCTGGTGCACAAGTGACAACCACACAAACTTGACGAATAGCCTTTTTACAACAACATTAGGGTGGAAGTGGACATGATACTTACAATGATTTAACTTACATTAATATAGTTTTACTCCTGATTTTTTCCTAGAGTAATTCTACATTAGAGTGAAGTAAGTAACACCAGTGTAGGATTTTCTTGCATGTCTAATCATTATTTACATTGCATTAAAGGGTAATTACATTAACATAAATGTCATGTGCCCAAGCCCTCCCATCCACAAAAATGGTATAATTAAATTTATCAACATCATAAGTGCAATGTTTTGTGTTCAGTGTACTGTAAAAATAAGTGGCAGATGCAGAAATAAAACTTGTTAAATTTGCCCTGCAAGTCAAATATGTATTTCTTTAGTCTATGTGGACTGGTAGTGAGCAGTGCCACTAGCTGTATCTGCTAACAGTGTTTGAAATATTTTTCCAACTTTTAATACTTTTTGTACTTCCATAAAGATAAGATGTCTCAAAGCACTGAAGCCTTTTGTTGTCTGAACAAAACTCCCCTCCCCACCCCACCCCAATTTCACATCTTACTATGGGCACATATATATATGTATGTATACATACATACATGTATATATAGCCATACACATTCATATTTTGTTCCATCAAAGATACTGGCCAATTTACCTTGTCTTGTTCTCAGATCTCAATGAGATCTGCAAAACAAGTTTGAAGAAACTGTTTCAAATACCTCATGCCAAAAAAAATCTTTATTTAAAACAGAAGAAAAGTATTATAGCTCAAACTAGTCTGAGCTAAGTAAAATCAGGCTCATATGGGGTGTTTTTGTTTGTTTTCTTGCTGATTCTGAAAATCAGAAAAGCAGGTGAGAAGCTAATGAATTCAACCTTAGAGCAGGTGGTGTGGCAACATTCTAACCCACACACATGCATACTTTAGAGCATAGATGGCACTGCATTAGTGACAAGATAATAAATATGATATTAAATTTATTTTAATTTATTCCAAAAATGTGCAGGCAGGATCATTTGCATTTTACATGCTTCTCAAAACACTAGCACTTAAAAATGTATCAAATAATTTACATAACATTTGATTATGTTTACATACCTGCCTTTCTACCTCTAGAGTTTGGTATCTTTCCTTCAAACAATTCAAAATATCTGACTTGCATTTTTTGCTTGGACATGAAATGAAATACATTTTTTATATAATTTTATGCTCCCATTTATTCCTTCAGTTGCTACAGAGGAAGAAGTGTGAATCCACAGAGAAAACTCTGGTATGTCCCTGATGAGGGAGTAAGTGTTTACATAAATGGCTGCCTCCTAATATGCTACCACCATTTCTTCTGGCAGAGCACCTGGGGCATGACAAAAGGAGAGTGAACGGCTAGCGATAGGGGAAGACGCCAGACCGGAGCTACCTCAAGTGGACTGCAGTTTAAAATCACATTTAAACTGCAGATGATATGCCTGAATGGTTGGAGGGTGTTAATGTTGCTTCAGGTGGGTGATTTCTCTTTGACAGTTTTTGCAGAGGCAGAGCTTATGTAGGTCAAGTATCCAACTACAACAGATGAGTTGGTTTTACTGTGCTACCAGGGCTTGGTTGAGGGTATGTAGAGCTGTAGGGGACCACACAGGTGCATCCTCCTGAGATGGATCAATGTGGCTAGGGGCTCAGAACTGTGACTCTTTTGCACCTTTTCAGTGTTGACATTCTGCTCAATCTTACCTTTCAAAGGGCTTTTTTGAAAGGCACAGAAATAATACAAGTATCGATATTGTACAGAGCAGGGGTGGCCAACCTGAGGCATGCACGCCATAAGTGCCATGGGCAATCTCTATATGTGGCAAGCAGCAGATCAGAGAGGGCGCAGGTAGCATAGGGCAGATAAGGCAGAGTAGCAGATTAGGTAGAATCAAAGGTTCAGAGTGGCAATCAGGAGGTGCATCTACACAAGGCGCATACTGCACAGTAGACTAATTAGTTGTGCAGTAAACATCTTGCGCCCCTATTAGGCTTAGTACACATGTGCCCCTATTAGGCTTCAGTAAACTACTATACCCCACAGCAGCACACACATAGATGCTGTCCCAGAGGGCTGGGGCACAAGGGTGCTTCAGTGTGCGGGCTGCCTGCTGGTTAGTCTCACACTGGAGCACCTTGTGCCCCAGCCTGCCCCTCCATAGCATGTTGAGCTAGGAGGAGCAGCCCCAGGTTGGCAGGCTAACCCCCTAGGTCCTCTGCCAGCTGGGGCTGCTCTGACCTGGCTCAACATCCTTGGTTCCCAGGCTCACATTCAAAGGGCAATAAACTCCAGGACTTATTGCCCAGAAGCAATAAACTCTGGAGCAATATTCTCTTGAGTTTACTGCTTCACGTTAATTGCACATATAGACACACCCAGGGAGGGCATGAAACTTACTTTGTGGTATACTAGCTGAAATGTTTGGCCCCCTATGGCAGATTTCAATGAGAGTAGTGGGAAAAAGAGATCAGACTTCAGAAACACCTGGATTTTCTATCATAAAATGAGATGTGCTCATTCTCAAGTTCAGAAAACTGTCAGATTATTTCTTAACTACTGGATGTACTGAAGTTTGTACTCAGTGGGATTGGGGTTTAGAATTCACCTCCATTTTTTTAACCCTTGAAAACTTTCCTCTTTCTGAGCCTTTGTCAACTATTTCCAACAGAGAAACCAAAATTTCCTCTTATAACATGGGATCAGACATGTTCCAGCTAGTTTAGCCTGCTAGACCTTTAAATGAATCTTGAAATACTTTTCATTTATCTATAACAGTGATTCTCAACCACGGTGCTGGTGCACTCTGAGATATTGCCAGATCATTTGAAGGGTGAAGTGAGGTATGAGGAGATAAATAAATTTAAGCAGATAAGCACAAATGCAGGCTTGTTCCTGCCTGGATGATTCCCCACCCCCACTTCCCAGCCTATCTATGACACAAGCACTGTAATTGAAATTGGGTGCCACTCAATTTACAAAAAGTATGGAAGTTCAAAAAAGGTTGCGAACCATTGATCTACAACTTCCTGATATGTTTGGAGGACCATTGTTGGCCATGAAAACCTAAGTCAATTTTGCAAGGTGCTGTCAAAAACTGTGGGACCTAGTGCTCTGTCACACTCGTGAGAATGAAAGAGAAATTTGAAGAAGAAATATGAAGGGGGTTTGTCTGAGAACTGGCAGTGAAGTTAATTTACCTTATATTTGTTTTCTGGGGGATTCTATCTATGTTCCAACAGATATATAGTTTTATTAAAAGTAACTTGCTCAAAACTGCTAAATTAGGAATTTATAAAAATATTTAAACCAATGCAAAATCTTACCAGCAGCTGGTCTGCAGCAACCTTCTTAAATTATTAGTGTTCTAAAGTGAGAGAACATAACTGGCTACAGCATTTCCATAATACTTTAGCTACTGTTGTTAATACATTTTTATTTGCAGTCAAATACAAATTAAAATAAAGAATGAAACACAGGCAGCTTGTTCCAGGTGTCCCTTGTCATCCATGAAAAAGTGTATTGTATTACATCTTACAAGCTCTTGGCTCTTACTTCAAGGAATACCTTCCTTGTCTCTTCTCCCCTCCGGGTCTTGTACCAAGACATTTCCAGCCTGCTCAAGGTGAACGGTGTGCTTTGTGCTCCGTTCCCTGCACGCAGGGGCATTCGTCAGGGGTGTCCGCTGTCGGGCATGCTCTACGCCCTGGCCATCGAGCCGCTGCTGCACGTGCTGCGCCGCCGCCTGAGTGGTGTGGCCCTGCCATTGGCCACGGGCCCGTCCGCTGGCCCTCCTCTCCCGCTGTCCGCGTACGC
>NW_005842490.1:204195-233856 GCF_000455745.1 Alligator sinensis | reverse complement strand
CCTGGGCCCTCACCAGGCTGCTTTTGTTTATTTTCTCGGGGTGAGAAGTTGAAGGTTTTTGTACGTGTACTATGGAACAGGGAAGGGTGGAATTGTTCGCTTCTCGAGGGCTATATATAGCATGTTAGACATGATGTGTATTACTGCGAAGGTGTTTGTCACGGGGTGATGTTCTGAATGTCCTGGAATGGTTTCTCTTTGGTGTGGTTTGATGGTTTTTTGCTTTCTGTACCTGATCTTTGTGAAATAAAGTTGTTAAAAGTCAAAAGTCCTTGTCTCTTCTCTCAGTGTTTCCATGTTCTAAACATAAAGCTTGATAATTGAGTAGTAACAGAAAACTAGTTGGTCAATTTGATGAGTCTAATGGGACATTCATTAACCCCACCACTGTTTTCCAGATGGATGGCATTTATACAACCTATGACAAGCACACAATTGAAGACTTCTGTTTGTTTCCTTTTTTTTTTAGTTTCTCTTCCATTAACTAAAAGGTGGGGTATAATAAATGTAAAAACAGTTTGCCTGAAAAGGAAACTAAAAGCATCTCAATTCTCTGGACCAGTGTTTCTCAACCTTTTTAGGCTCAAGACCCCCACTTATCAGACTTGAAGCACCCCTTAATAGATTTGAGGTACCCCTCAAAAAATGCCAGTTTCACTTGTTTTTTGTCTATGGAAAAACTGAGCATTTTTTTCTGTTGCAAATAATTCAGAAAGCCCACAGGTTGGCATGTTTTTGACACTATGGATTTGAAATCTCTGGGTTAGGAATCATGCTTGTACACCTGAATGTGCTAACATGATGTGGCACCTCACAGCACACTTGAAGGGATCTCAAGGAACCCCAGGGTGCCAGGGCACATTACTTGCAAATCACTGCTCCAGACTAACCTACTACTTAAAGTGTAACTTATTGTAAAAGGAAATCTAAACCACAGTTTGTATTAAATGTAAACAAAAATACTTCCTTCACTTCTCCAAGAAAATACATAAGAATATTGTATCATTCTTACAGAATGGAGAAGAAATAGTTTCAGGCAATCTTGTATTGTGCAGCTGTACTATACATTTCTATCTCTCTCTGAGGCTTTGAAAAAATTCAGAAAACTTGGATTTAGTTACTACAAATGTAATACTGAACATTTAGGGTGACCACTGCCAGCTAATATTTATTTACTGGGACTGGTGTCCTAAAATTATGACAATGGTCTATTATTTGGTTCTTTATTATAATGTATGGGTATCACCGAGTGCCCTTCAGGGATTGCTTGCTCAGGATGGCTATGGCTTTGTCTGGTCTCTGAAATAGTTCTCTGATGCCAGCCCAGGCCTGGCTTCTAGACCAAGATGGGAGTCTCTAGTCCAAGATGGGAGTCCACTCTTTCTCATTCTGAGACCTCAGCCTCTCAGTATCTCACTTTCCTTGGTTCCCACTGGCTTTGACTCAAGGAGCATATAGTTCTGCTCCTTAGAGAGGAGCTTTCTTCCTGTTGTGGGGGAAATGAGTGCAACCCAAAGCTCCAAGCAAGACAGCAGACTGTGTCTTCAGTAAAAGTATTTATCGGGAAAGGCCACCCAGATGATATTTTCTGCCCCCTCCAAAGACAGTAAGTAGTCCCTGTGTCTGCAATATAGCCATCATATGCCCTGAGGACCCCCAAAGATATTCAATTGTTCCCTTTCCAGTATTTCAAGATCCCCAGAGATCCTCCACTTGTCTCAGAATCCAGACCCTTCTGGTGAGGAGCTGCCAGGCTGTTTTTCCAGGCTGTTTTCCCACTGTGATGATTTTCTTCTCTGGACACCTCCTGGGTGTTCAGCATCTCAACCTTGTTGATATGTCAGCAAAGCCACTCAAGACTCTGTTGATGCCAAAGGTCCAGCTTGTCTCCTTCTGCACGTAGCCAGCCTTAGCACTTAATGTGTCATTCTTTGTGCACAGACTAATGAGGTAAATTGAGTTACACAATATTATAACAAAGTGAACACAGCTAATGCAAAAATATAACAATAAAACCCACAGTCCATCCCCATTGGCAATTCCTCAACTCCAAGATGATCTTTATCATTGTTCATTGATGGGTCTTGAGGTGACTTAAGAGTCCAATCCTTGAGTCAAAGATCCATATGCAGAAATTGCAGGTCTATCTGCAGGGGAGAATATACCATAGGCCAGGATTTCTCTCCTTTTCCTTCTTCCACTCTCTCTTCTCCACTTGAGGGTGTCACAGTGTGACTGGTCCCAAGGACCAGAAACCCCTGGGAGGGGTTTGGGTGGCACAGGAGGGACACAAAAAATCCTGACAAAATGCCTGGTAAGGTCTGGAACCGTAAATCACTTACTTGATACAAGAGCTGAAACAGAGGTCAGGGAGTAGCAAGCAGCTCTGCCTGTGTGTTTTATAAGTATGTGCTCCATAAAGCTGGAGAGGTGCAGGAATGTGATGTCAGACACTCGCACCAGGAGCCAGCTACAAGAGCCAGAACATGAGCAGTGCGGCCAGAGGGGAGAAAGCAGCCTGAGTGCTGCAAGCTCTGGAGGAATGAGACTGGAAAAGCACTAAGCAGGTTCCACAATCAGGATATCTGTAGGGGTATCCCAATCTCCCAAGGTCCAGGGCCACCTGGATGAGAAGAGCCCAAAGACCCCAATGTTTTAACGCAAAAGGAGGGATGCATGAGCAAGGCAGAAATACTCTTCCTTTCTTTTGCTCTTTAGTTGCACAGTTGTGTTTTCCTTTATCCTGAGCCAGGGCCAACTGGGGTCCAGGAGTAGACCCACGATACTATAAGCAGAATATTTGAGGACAAGTAATTAAGAGAGTATGCCATGTGATGAGGGTGCTCTGATGAATTAAGAGCACCCAGTGAATTAGTGAGGATTGATTTTGTCTGAGAATTAATTACAGACCCTTTTGATTTAGGAACTTTAATGAGAGAGATGGGATTTTTCTGAATTAATTCTGAATTAATTGGCTGGGTGGGGCTGGATGGGGCAGCCATTGGGGGGGCTGCAGCAGCTGGTGGGGGATGGGGCCAGGTGGGGCAGCAATCGGGGTGCTGGGGTTGGGCATGTAGGTCTTGCAGGGGGTATGGTAGTCCCAACAGGGTCCATTTGGCCCCTGTTGGTGGGCTGTAGCCCCTGTGTGGGGACAGAACCCCCTGTTGGGGGGCCGTAACCCCTGTTGGGGGGGGCATAGCCCTTGTGTGCGGGCCAATCCACCTATTGGGGGGCTGTAACCCCTGTGTGGGGGCTGTAGACCCTGTGGGAGGGCAGCAAAATGTATATTCATGTATTCATGAATTCATGAAGCATATTTAGAGTTCACTTTATTATTATAAGATACATGCTTTACAACTGTAGATATATCAATAAAACATTGTCCAACTGATTGCTGTTTCTCTCTCTCTCTTTATAGTGGTCTTTTGTTTTACTTGTGGAGAAACATGGATTTTGGGGTATTTTACAGAGTGACTTTGGGATTTTTTTTTATCAGGGATTATTCAGTTTTCCAATAGGGAACACCTGAATTCCTGCTAGGGAGGCCAGTGGTAGGACCCTGACTGCTTAGAGCTGGCACCTTGGACCCAGCTGGCTGTGGCTGACCTCCTGGCCAAATGGACAGGTTTTGACAGTTTGAGAGATGGCAGGGCAGGGGGCACACATGGCAGTAGTGCCACACAAAGGTGAACCCTGCAACCACAGCCCACTGGCAGCTGGCCCAAAGAGGCAGATGCCTCTACTGGCTGTGCCATCCCCATCCACGTCTGGCAGGTGCACAGGAGGTCACAGCCAGGCAGCAGCCCCTGCTTCCAGACTGCTGCAGTGGATAAAGAGTGCAGGGAACTCTCAGGGCTGCTTCAGCAGTCCTGGGGTAGTGTCCCCAGGTACCAGTTGACTGGGCCCCAGAAGCTCTTGAGAGCGAGTAGCCCTGAGCTACTTGCCAGGGCAGCTTTTTGTACTGCTGGGTCCAGGACAGGGAAGCTGCTTATACTGCTGGGGACTGCACAGGTGCTGGCCTCGGGCTCTAGCTCCCCCTGGCTGCAGATCCGGGAGGAGTGTCCACACATGCCTATTGGGCACGTCCACACTTGCACACACGTGCGCTTGCAGCAGCTCAAATAGAAGCAGTGGAAATTTGAGCTGGGGCTTTTTGCTTCAGCGCACGTGCTCAGACATGCACTTTGTTGTGGAGCAAATTGTGCCACCTGGGGCAAAATAACCCTGCCTGGCTCCTCCCAGATCTTCAGCTAGGGGGAGCTAGAGCTGAGGGGCCAGCACCTGTGCTGTCCCCAGCAGTATAAAAAGCTGCCCTGGCAAGTAGCTCAGGGCTACTAGCTCTCAGAAGCTTCTGGGTCCCAGCCAACTGGTACCTGGAGACACAAGTGGATGGAGTCCAGTGGAGAGCAATGAAAATGGCTGGGAGCAGGGGCTGGGGCACAAATCTGTTCTGTAGTGGGGTCCCAAAACTGAATACAGTACTCCAGATCTGCTGTCAATGCTTCTACTAATGCAGCCCAGCCCCTGGCAACAAAGGTACACACACTGTTTGGCTCATATTCATCTTATTGTCCACTGTAACCCCCAGGTCTATTTCTGCAGGCCTGTTGCTTAGCCAGTTGGTCCCAAGCTTATATGGGGTGCATGGGATTCTTCTGTCCTAAGTGCAGGACTTTGCACTTGTCCTTCTTGAACCTCATGAGATTTCTTCTGGCCCAATCCTTCAATTTGACTAGGTCACTCTAAATCCTAGCTCTACCCTCCAGAGTATCTACTACTCACCCCATCATGCTGTCATCTGCATTCATACTTGCTGAATATGCACTCCATCCCACCTTCCAGATTGTTAATGAAGATATTGAAAAAACTGGTTCCAGGACCGACTCACAGGGGCTCCCCACTTGATACTGGCTGCAAACTTGACATAAGCCATTAAACACTAACCATTGAGCCCAATGATCCAGCCAACTTCCTATACGCTTTACAGTCCATTCATCCAACCCATAATTCCTTAGCTTGCATGCAAGAATGCTATGGGGGACCATATCGAAGGCCTTGCTAAAGTCAAGATATATAATTCATTTAGAGGGTTCTTCTGGCATGACTGCCTGGAGCTTCTTGTTATTTTGGAGTTCAATGATGTAAAATACTTGAACCAAAGACCATGGATATTATCTGGTCCTGGCTCTTTACAGTTCTTTGTTTCCTTAAGCACTCTTGAACATTTCTGTTGATATTTTTAGATTAATAAACCTCTTTAGCATCTTTAATCCAGGGACAATTATAGACCAGCTACCTAGATTATACCATATTTTTCTCCAGAAGCCCGTCTTTCTGGGTCTGGAAGTTGTGGGTCTAGAAATGTAGTGATTTCTTGATATAACCTTTTTGGTTGGTAATGAATAGTTACTGTTATCCATATATTTCAAATCTGCTGACATATATTTAAATGTTTTGAAACTGCAGTGATGTTTTGTCTTAGCTGTTTCTTGACTTTTAAGTTGTCTGGCTTCCACATATTTCCTGAGCACTTTTCCTGGTTTTTTATGTTACTTCTTTAGAAAATGGCTTTAGGACAACTTAGGCTTTCTCTTTTTTTAACCGTTTTGTCTTAAGCCTTCTCCTTCAATGAGGTTGCAAATGTTTCTCAGGGGAAGACTGCAGCTGATGAGTTGTTATTTTTATCCACTGTTTTACAGATTACTATGGCAGCATTTGACACATTGCTAAGTCTCAGGGGTGTCATAGGTTTGTATTTGGAATAGAGTTTAATTGACTGTTGTTACTTTCTCTTGGTTTAATATAATTTACCATTTTTAATGGTGGTATCTTGATGGGCTCTTTGCTGTCCAACCTTTTGATCTCTTAAAATTTTTCTTGTAATACCAGTGAACTCTTCTGTCCTTCAAAGATGTTAGTGAAAACATTATTTAAGGGATAAGAGGACTGATCTTTGCATTTTGTCTTGTGTTATTCTTTGAGTAATTTGAAATCCCGACTCTTTGTTAACACAGTCATAATCTGAGGCAGGGATCTTTGTTGCCATTATTTTGTTTAAATACTTCAGTTTTAATTTCCTTTTTTTCTTCTGAATAAATAATGATACATTAAAAAGACACATTTTTCATATGCTCGTATATTTATATCTATTTGTTTATGTGGGTATAAATCAAGTTGCATGGAATACGCTTGTTGTTCATCTCTTTTGATCTGGTTTAGATTTGAAGTAGGAGAGAAGTCTGTTTTTCTAGCTATGGTCCATCAATATCTTCTTAGTGGTACTTTCTGCTTTGGTGCAAGGGAGGACATTCCATCTTCCATTTGGCTTGTTACATTTATGAGTACATTGTGCTGGCCCCCCTCAGTATGTCCAAGATCTTGTAGCCACCTAAGCCTATGCAATCTAGGACTACCACGCACATATGATGGGCTTCTTTTCTTGGGTGACCTCTAATCTGATATGGATTTTCTTTTATTTATCCATGCCATGGGCTTCTTGGTGACTCAGTTATTCATGGTCATCAAACCTTTAAGTCCAAATCTCCTTATGGAGCCATTACTGTTTTTGCTGTCTTTTTTACTGCTTTATGGGCATGTCTACACATGATATTAATGTGACTGAATAAACTCCAGTTCAATTTGAGTCAGAGTAAACTAATTCTGACATCACTGTCTTCGTGTGCATTTAAGCACAGTAATTTACTCTGCCATAGTACCTGTGTCTGAGGGGGCTATCCAATGGTACTGTAAATTAATCTACATTGGCCCAATTGCTGCACACATGCAGACAGTGACACTTTACTGTGCATTAAATTAGTCTACTGCGCAGTAAAGCACACGGGTACATGTGCCCGATATTTATTAATGCTGGGTTAAACCTACCAACATCAGGGCTTCTTTGTGCTACATGTGTTGTAAGTTACTGTCCCTATCTTGATTCTTGAAGCTAAAATTAATTGAAGGGTCAGGACCAAAGTAAATACAGGAAGTATTGCAATCTCTTTGTACAAAAGGAGTATGGAAGTTTGAGAAGATTACAAAAGTATATCTCAAAATTATTAATTAATAGGAGAACAGTTAAAAAGAATCAACATCAGCATTCACTTTCTTATGCTATAGGAAAGTAATTAATTTATGAGACAATTTTTTATATATATATTTATCTAGAACGGTAATATCATGCCACATTTCTTAAAACAATAATGTAAATATGAACCTTTGAAAATTGAATTTCCTTCCTGCCAAAATTTTTAATATGCTTAGTGTTTTGAAAGCCACTGAAAAACACTGTAAAGAAAACATGCCAAACTAAAAAATTCAGCGTGTGGCCTTCCTTTATCACAGAATGGGCCTTGCTAAGGAGTTCAAAGTTACAATTTATTTTAATCAAGTCAGTGACATTTGTGTCAGGAATACAGGCCCATATCATAAACTTGACAGTGGCCATACACATGAGAAATATCATAAGGTTCACTGTGTGGGGTTTCTGAAAAAAATTCCTCTTTTAAGAAATTGTTGGGGTTGTGAGGTTGTGTGAAGAAGTAAAGGAATATGGCCTCTAATGGATACCAGGAATCTTCAAGAAAACAAATGTCCAACTCTGATGAGAAAGCATTCTTCCTTCTTGCTTTATAATTGTGCCCCTACTGCTTAGTTAGCTGGCTTCATATGGTGCATCCAGACAAGTGTGCACAGAGGTGTGTAGCGCTGCAGACCCATCTACTGTGCCACACACTATACAAGCCACACATGCAAGCGTTCTCTGTGCTCCTAATTTATAGCACAGTGGGAGATCCCAGTGTCAAAAAAATCCATGCGGCAGCACATGTGGTGCCAGTGTCTACTGTCCTGGAGCCTGGCCAGCTGGAGCCACACTCCAGTTGCCAGCCAGCTTCCATGCACTGGATCAGCATTGCTGGAGCCCTGGGAGGGTCCCAGGACCCCAGTAAGGCTGCTGGGGTGTGTGCTGGGGAAAAAAACAGTGGCACAAATTTGTGATGCTGTTTTTTTCCTGCAGCAAGCATATGCCCTTCCCAAGGGGACGTGGCCATAAGGTTCTTTTTTGCCAAGAGAGCTGCATTCAGGTTGAGATGAGGAGACAGCACTTACCAAAAGTTATTGCCTCTGGCTGCATTAATTTTTGCTTAATGTGACCAGTGGCTAGTACGGAAAACAGTATTGATTAGACAGCACTAATCAGACCCTACTCTTGTTCTTAGTCAATGGAACTTAAGCTCCATGGACTAAAAACACTTTCTTGGGAAGTGAGAAATGTTGATTTGAAACCGTTCAGACTTAGGAAGGCTACAACCTTGTTCTCTCACTGCTGGGTGAGTGCTTCAACCATTACGCTATTATGTAGAAGATGTGCAGCCCTCAAACCACTGACTCGTTTGGCATTTACCTTTTGGAGGCTCTGGAACCTGAGTGGGTGGAGGTATCTCACATGCAAAACTGAGTTATGGGCCTAAGCGCTGCAGAACAGGGGAGTTCAGAAGCAACCATGTGCCCAGTGTGTCCTATTTGCTGGCTCGAGATGCTGCTTAGTGCAGGGACCAAGCACTCTTGATAGTCTTTCGGAGATCTCTCCAAATTCCCTCCAATGACAGCAGGGATAAAAGGTGGCTGAACCTATCTATTTGGGTTACTCTTCCAAGGATCGTCACCTGCCTTTTAGGTATGCTGAAGTCTAAATGGAAATCCTTACCATGTGGATCTGGGTCCTGAGTCTTAGGTCTGATATTCCATGGTATTGAGCTACCAAAGGTATTTTGTGGAATATGGGGCTTAAACCATAGATAAAATTTGATTTTGCAGGTTGCTGAACACTCTGGCTCTCATCAACCAAGCAGTAAGACTACAGTGAGATTACATATAAGCATATAATAAACCCAGTTACTAGTGAGAAACATCTTGTAGGATTGGGTCCCTTAACATGTTGTGTAATTTGAAAAGGTAGGCTGCTTTTACACACCACGTGGTTTAATTGGTTTAGTTCTCCCTAAATTGAAATGGTGGGGTTTAAAAACACTGCTTCAATTTAGGCAGTATTAAACCAAAGTAACCCCCCGTGGCATGTACACAAGGGTGAGGGCCTGATCCTTACCTGCCTCTTTGGTGAGCTGCTGGTGGGCTGACTGGTCCCTGAGCTGTGTAGGGGCCCCCTAGGTGGCACCACCCACTGGCACCTAACCCAGGCGGTCCCGGGGGGTACCACAGCCTTGGAGGGAAGCACCGGCCTTCCTGCAGCCATAAAGGGAAGCAATAGGCCCCCACACAGCTCAGGCAGACAGGCAGGCTCCACAGAGAAAAAAAGAAAAGCCCCAAGCACGTTGACTTCCAGCACCCCATGCACTATTGCACTTTGTTAGGTAGCAAACTAAAACACCTTGGAGGTGTTTTATTATGCTACGTACCAAAGGCATTTAAAGTGGAATACATTGCCAAGTGTGCAAGCAGCAATGACATTAAAGCAGTGCAAAAGGGCATTTAAGGTACTTTAAAGAACAATTTTGTGGAGTGTACAAAGGCCCTTAATGAGTTTTCAGCGTTCCCAGTGATATCAATACTCTTATTAAAGTCCCTAAGTTATGGATTAAAATTCTTGCTTAGGAACAACCTTTAAATGCCTGCCTTAAGTTACATATATGGTTAAGTCCCAATTACTTCAATTAAATTGTTAGGTTGTTTTTAATTGTTGTATATAGAAGTTAAAAAACACATATGCAGGCTTTAGGCATAATACCACAGTAAAATCCCAGCACCTTTAAAATAAACATTCAAACAAGCATTTGGCAAGATAACCACCTACAACAATCCCCCTTTCCACCCCTCCATCATTTTAACAACACAGCCTCAGTCTTCTCCAGTTCCCACTATCTACACTATATTTTGCAGTATTTTCAGAAAGTTTCCAAAGTTGGGCTATTTGGAGCACTAACCTGGCTATACTTAAGAATAGGTACTTAAATGTTTTCCTGAACCAAGATGTTTTCCAAAATTAAATTTGCAGAATTTAAGAGGTACAGTCTTTGTTATTTTGTTTTAGGAAGACTACATTTTTCTGTCTATTGTACTTACGCTGGAAAAAAACCAAAGAAAACAACTTAGCAGCCCTGCATTGCCTGAAGGTTATACTCAAGCTTCAGCTCATTACCACTGACATTTTGTTTGAGGAAATTACTTTTCAAAAGGCTGCAAAATAGGGCTGTCAGCCACTGTCAGACAGAAGAACTTGAACAAGTTAACAAAGAATTCTCAAACTGCTTAAGGGAATAAAAAATGGCATGCTAAAAGTTGTTTGACATTCACATTCTTTGCTTTTTCATAATGGAAAAAATCTGGATAGCAAAGTCAGGCCACTCACCTCTGCTAGGTAAAATTCATCATACTGTCTCTTGAAAGTCTCTCCTTTGTAGTAATTACTAGCAGCAACAATGACATCTACCGCCACCATGCTCAGTATGAACATGTGAAACACTGATGATCTCATCAGTTTCTGTAGAGGAAAAATAAAACTTTATAAACAAAAAGAGTCAATTACATGCACAAAAATATTGATTACATTGTCATAACTTTCCCCCAGTCATAACTGTATGGATTGTAGAAAGCTTCTTAAAGCAGATTTTAAATTACTGCTTATTTTAATTTTGTTTTACATGCAGAGTTTGTACTATATATAAGTAGGTATGAAAGTGCTGTTTAAAAGTGTTTTAATGAATTTGCAGCTGTTTTAAAAAAGACAAAATGCATCACTTCTGGATGGCCCAAATCTATAGGTACCCACAGTAATTTGCCTGTATGCAAACTACTATAGGTTTGTTTATTTCAAAGTCAGTGTTTTCAAATTTGCCCCTCACTTCCGTGCGCTCCGGGAGAGTGGGGTTGGACAGTGTGGGGAGAGAGGGGGCAGAAGGCAAGGGGGCCACCTAATGCCACCCCCCCAATTAATTTTCTCTGCTGTAGCAGTGAGAGGACAAATTCAAGGCAAACCTCCAATGATTAGGTAGAAATACCTGGAAAACTATAAGTAATGTATACATTTTCCAGATTCAGGAACATTTTTATATATCGTTTTATATCTGAGTAACCATGGTATTATTTTTACTAGTTTAAGCACTAGTAAAGCCTTAATTATATTATTACCTACCCATGGTTCCCTTTGTCAGTCATTAGTATTCTTTTGTTAACATTGTAATTGAGCTCTTACTATCACCATTCCTTCTGGCTTTCTGACCAACTACTCTGATCAATGAATACTAGAGGTCTCCGCTCTTCTTTCATGGCTAGAGTCACAGTCTGCCAGGATGAACGTGAGTAAGTGTGAACCATTCCTTTTAATGCACTGCACAGCTGAATAAAGGCTGTGACAATCTAGCCCTCCACATTTCCAGGAAAATCAGTCACAGCTTTTATTTGTAGAAGTGCACAGTGATTAATGGCAGAGTCTTAAAGCAATGATTAGGGCCTTTCCCGTGTATTTTTCAACATTACAGTTATTGATTGGGCCTAAATTAAACAATACTAAAGTTACTGATTGGGCCTTAAAGATTTTAGGAGGTTTGAGCTAAAGTGAAGAAGATAAAGGTTATTATGTTTGATAAGTTCCACTCTTACATGGAGCTGAATTCCCTTTGATTTCAGTGGGAACAAAAAGACCCAGCAGAACAAATTCCTTCGAGATCAGAATATGAACTGTGGCTGTACTTATTAGTAAACAATTGTTACTGAGTAAAATGTAAACTAAATAATCTAACACATGGATAACTTAATCACAACCCATTCTTCTATTAACCTTTCCAATGACTACAGAGGTCAAAGTTTCAGAATGTGGCCTCATAAACAACCAACCTTCCACACATGGTTGCTGTGTGCTATCAATTTTCCACAAACTGCAGAATTCAAGCTTGTAAAACTAATTTGCATATACAAAATGCACATACATGTATGTTCTTTTAGTTTTGGGTGTGAAACTTAGGAAGAGTGCTCATGCAGATGAAAGTTGATTTAGTTTGTCTATTTTTTCCTTTAAAAGTTTCAAGTGAAGAATTCCTGGTAAATGAAATCCTGACACCATGGAACAACAACTCCTATTTTTCACTTTCTTCTTCTACCTATCTTGTACCACCTGTGTGGGAGAATGTAATTAACTGCAAAATTTGGTAATGTTGAAACTGAAATGTGGAGGTAAACAAAATGAACTGGGGGAGGAGGGAGTAAAACCAAAAATACAATATTTATGCATGTAACATGCTCTCACTTCCTTAAAAAATCAGCCCTCCACAATTTGGGTGCATGTCTTCAGTGTGGAAGCTGGTTTCCTGCACCAGAATTAAAACATGTTTTAGCTCCCTGTAATGGCTGCCATAGGCAGTGCTTTTCTTCCAGCCCAGGAGAAAGGGGCAGTGGGCAGCCTTCAAAGTCACAGCTAATTTTAACCCTATGGCCTCTGAGCAGTAGTACTGTAGTTCTGAAGCTGCAGCTAGAGCTCCACCCTGTCTTTCTGGAGACAGCATTCAACCATATTGAGTATATGCTGTGGCAGTTAAAATATTGGAAAAAATCTTTTTTCCCCACTCTTTGTTCCTAAAACAAGGATTATTATTTTGGGGGTGCATGGTATGTGAGTAACTATGATACATTAATGCATAGATTTTATACCTCTTCACTTATTTTTAAAAGTTATTACTTTCTAGTCAGGAAGACTTGAAATTAGCCATATGACACTGCAAACAATTGTCTCAGTGGAAACAAGCTTTAATAAATATAGAAACACCCACTGCAAAATATGGTGATGAAGAAGTCCTCATCAGTATTAGTTTGGAGTTCATAAGACAATACAAAAAATGTTAAATGCAAAACTTAACACTGGAGTAAATACTGAGCTGATTTTGTAAATAAATAATACTTTATTTAAAGCTGATTGTCTGGAATCGTTCATTTCTACAACCTGTATGATTCACTTCAGGTAGCTCTGTATCTGTTAAATTTATGTTTCACACATGGTCTCTACAGACATTTAGTCTCTGCCAATTTTACAATGTTTTTCTAATAGATATAAAATTCCTTCATAGTAAGAAAATGTGGTTTAAACTGTTAATCAGCTGATAAGAGTAACTAATAGGTACCATTTTAAAATGCATTTTTGTCTTCCTTTATAAGAAATCATAAGTAAAATAATGGTGATATCCATAATGTGTGCAGAGGGTTGGTTAAGATGAACTCTGGCATCCCTTCTAGCCCTATGATTCTGTTAGTCTCTATATAACCTATAAAGATACTCATACTACAGATTATACATGTATATGCATGCATATACTATGATCATCCTTTACTCCAAATATAAAAAAGAAAACCCATCCATGTGCTACATTGAAAGAGTAAAGCAGAAAAGGTCACTGCCAATGCTCTGTCAGAGCATTCGTTAGGGTAAATACGCCCAGAAGATTCTTGGAAGAGGATTTTGGTAGAAAGGATGGCAAACCTATCCTCCACCAAATCCTTGCTAATCCTAATGGGGAGAAAATTCCTTTCTGACCCCAAATGTAGCAATCATTTGACTCTGTGTGCATAAGGAAGATGGTCCTGGTAGGCATTTAATAGAATCATCATAGAATCATAGAGAAGTAGGGCTGAAAGGGACCTCCAGAGGTCATTTAGTCCAGTGTTTCTCAACCCAGGGGTTGCAACCCAAAAGCGGGTCACAAGAATATATGAAACACCTCAAGATCCTTGTACTTAGCTACTTTGTTCAGAAAACAACTTGCTTCAAAGCTTCACTTCTCTGATTGGTAGTAATATTCTAATTTCCAATGTTAGTAATGCTTTGTGCAGTCTTAGTAATACTAACTAAAATACTCTAAAAGTGAAATGAAGCTTTTGGTTCATTGTTAAATACCTTCTCCCCGGCACCTCTGAGCTGTCAGAAAAAGATTTAACTACTGGAAGGCTCAGTTCGACTCAGTTCAGCAACCAGCCACCAGGGATTTGGTGTTATAAGAAAACCAGAAGCTGCATGAGATCCAGAGCAGCCAGCTGTTAATGGCAGAATAGGAGCTATGAGCAGGATACTGAAATAGCAGCCTGCTCCTGGCAAAGGGGCCAGCACAAATTGCAGCAGGAGGATGTGGTATAGTAACCAGAGTACATGAGGGGTGCGGGTGACTGCAAGTACACAATAGGAAGATGGCATTTGGGAGACCACAAGGAGGGTGGCAGTGAGTGGGGAGTGCTGGGAAGGGTGGTGGGGATAGTGGGCCCGATTTGTGCCAGTGAGGGTGGGCATGGGTAGGGTGTTTACACTAATGTGTAACCTAGAGTGACTGCACCTTAGTGTAACATGGACTGACTAGATCAGAGATAATCCTGCCCTGGACTGGCATAACTTCAAAGCACTAACAAGTATTTAAAATCAGCTTCAGGTATTAATGTGTGGACAAACCAGGTGTAAAGAGCTCCAGAGGCTGCCCAAAATTACCTTGTAACAAGGCCCTTAGAGTCTAAGGAGATGTGTCAAAGGCTAAGGGCAATAGAATCTCACACTTGCACTTCCTACCTCTTGCCCTGAAGTTCATGGTACAGCCAGCATGCCACATGTCAGCTAGATGAGTGTGGTGTATGAGAGTACTCACAGTAATGCCATGCAATGGAGTCAGTTATAATGATCAGCTTAGAAGTATAAGAAAATAACTTGGGGAAGGATCTTAAGAACTGGCAACAACAGCTATTTATAGGCAAGAATACAAGAAACTACGGTATGAAAGCACTGGACTGAAAAAGAAAGACCCAATCAAATTATACTAGATGCTTTCATTACAAAGCATAAAGCAATTGTTTAGACATAAGATAACACCTTTGGATCTCTAGGGACAAATTAAGAACTAGTAAATGAGAGTACAATGTATTGATGCCACTTTTTCTCTTTTACTTATTCAGCCACCTAAATGGAGCATTCTCAAGGAATCCTGCATTTCTGGTGGGAAATACAAGATATATACTTCATTTTCCATTTAATCTTATATGGTTTTCTTTTGACTCATATACCAGATGAGAACACTTAATCAACAAATTAAAAATGTCAGACTTTGTATTTAAGAATCAAACCTAATCTTCTCAATATATAAGTGCAGCTTCCACTGGTATCAATAGTGGACTTGACTAAGGATTTAATATGGCTCCTAGAGTCACGTTAACTTGGTGCCCTTTATTAAAGTAAACATGGCTAGTATGTAGCTATAACTGAGAAACAGATTCAAGATACTCTATAAAACATTCACTTTTTATAAATCCTTGATTCTAGGCTTTGATGACACAGTTACTGTTGGTTTTCAACAAATGACTATTTCATGAAAACTGAATAAACAGTCCTTACAGTAAGGGCTTGAGACCAGAACTCCCTTTCTCCTAGCTGATGCCTGATTGGGCCAGATAGTCATACTCTTTTTTCTTACTTTCCTTCTGACACTATGAATCTTACCTTCTTGGCTGCCCAGTAGAGATGGAGTACCACACCCAGCTTAGCCTATAAACTGCTGGTTAAGGCACGCTTGTTGGATGTATGATTTTGAACTTCCTCAGGTTGAGGATGACTGGGACCTAGGTCTCCTACTTTCTATGTGAGCGTTTAACTAGCAGGCCATAGGGGAAAGGTGGGCACCACCAGCTGTGTTTTTAATGAGCTGCATGCATTTTCTCAGGATGGAAAGTTGCCCAATGTTCTCTGCTCCCCCAAAAGGATTCAGGTGTACTTTAGACACCTTCCACACTGGTTTGGATCCCAACAGAATTAGGTGGGATTTAGGCATTAATGTGGCCAATTTGGATAATTTCTGAGAGTGTGCATTAGCCCCAGTTGAGATCCTCCTAGTGAATCTAGGTATCTAAGTGATTTTCCAGTTGATGAAAGTGTTCTAGTTCCTATTTATGACTCCAGTGCCTAAATTCCTCATAAGTCCACTTTAGACCTTGCAAAGTTGATTTAGACTTGCACCTCAGTCCCTTTGAGGATTTGTGATCAGTTTGGCTGGAAAGAATTGCTAGATGGGATCAGATTGCAGTTGTTAATCTACAAGAAGAACTCCAGAGAGTTTTATAAATTAGTGATTATGATATCACTTGCATGTGTAGGTACAGAGGGAAGATTGCACAGAAGAGGATGCAATGCTTTTCTGGGCCTGACTAGAGGACTCAGGTTGCAAGCTGTGATGATAAAAATGGGGGCAGGAAAGAAAATTTGAGAAGAAAGGTGAAAAATGTTGGTCTTCCCTGAAATAGGAAATATTAGCTATGTCAAGGCAAGGAACTGGAAAGAAGGAAGCAGGCCAGGGAGCCTGAGGTAGATTCATGAGGAACTGGTGTAAATATATTAGTCAAAGGTAGATATCTGGATGAAATCATCTAAGGAAAGACAACAGGGACGAGACAAAAACATAAAAAATGGAAAGAGAAAATTAGAAGAGGAAGGAATCACGAACACCAAAGAATCTGGCTTTTAAAAGGGTAGGGAAAATAAGACTTGCTCATCTCCTCCTGATGGCTCTCATTGCTCCCTTGGCTCCCTTTCTCTGCGTTCTTTTTCCTTCCACCAACACTTTTAATAGCAGCTGGAGAGGAGAAGGTGAGAGAAACCTGTGTATGGAGAATTACTGACACTAAACGAAGGAGACAGCTTCTAGTATCCTGTGATTAGTTCTGATCTTCTCATTCTGAACTTTTTGCTTGAAACTACTAAGCTGATAGACCATATTTTAGTTTACGATTCAACTGCATTACAAAAAGGTGTTAAAATGTTTCTGTATTGAAGATGTCACTAAGTGGCCAGAGACAGAATTCTATTTTTGTTCACATATCTAGCCATCTACCTGGCCATTTTTGGTTCCCACTTTACACTCAGGATGCATAACAACATATGTACATGTACATACACTGGCTGTACATGTACATGCTATATAGGTGCATGTATATCTCAGGCATGTATATACCCAAGCACAAGTCAAAGAAAAAAATGAATGAAGGTGGGAAGGAGGAGGACAATGACCCTCCCACATTTTGGCCCTAATAGCTGAGTGGTTAGGCCCAGGAAGCCTGTACATAAGTGACATCTTTGGCACTTAGACAGCTAAAAAACTGCCATTTAGATGCACAAAGGGAAATAGAATTTCACCCCAAGTAATTGCTAGGCTGCTAAAGGAGCTTTGCAAGTCTACAGTTGAGTATTATAGAGGAAGCAATGAGGAACTGATGTAAAATGACATTTACTTAACATAAGGAAACAAAAGCTGCATAGTAAGTGCTGCGTTAGATTAGATTATTTTGAGGCTCCAAAGGCTTAACTTTTAGTCTTGGGAATGCTGCTAGGCAACAAGCAGGTCCTCTGAACATGTCATTAATATGGATGAGGTCTAAAAAGTGTCTAAAAGGGAATCAAAGTGCCTGACCCATTAGTGGGACTAAATCAGTGGGCTACTCAGCCTGTTCCCATGTCTGAATATGTGTCCTTTTCCAGCAAATGTAGCTAGTTTTACTCTGCTAGACAATGAGCTGAGTGAAAAGTTTTTAGCTGTGTTGGCCTGAAGTCTGGCAGAAGGTAGAGTAGATATACACCTTATAGATTAACTATATCAAAGATGCATAAGCTTTCACAAGTAGTGGCTTACTTCATTGGATGCTATGAATGATAATGCAGGAAGCAATGCTCCTAAACAGAAAGCAGTGATTAGAAGACAAAAGGTAGGGAAGGGAGAAAGAAAAAGAGGAGATGCTACGGGGAAAGGCAAAGTGAGTAGGAGAGAGAAAAACAAAGCAGTTAGTCCACTGAGGGATACAGGGGTTATAAAAGCTAATCCAGATAATTGGATAAGAATCCATTATCTTGGTTTATACCAGGGCTGTCCAGCTGGCAGCCTGTGGGCCACATCCGCCCCACAAGGGGTTAAAGTGCTGCCCCTTGTGGGCCAGCTGCCACTGTTCCCATTAGTCCTGCCACTGCAGTGGCAGCTGGAGCCACATGACAGCAGCAGCAGGGGGGGCTTGTACTGCTTGCACAGCAGCAGTGGCGTGGGGAGGGAGCTTGTGTCCACTCTGGCAGCAGTAGGAGGGCATGCACAGTGGTGGCAGTTGGGAGGGCTTGCATTGCTCACACAGCAAAGGGGCTGCACACAGTGGAGTCTGCATCTGCAGCCCTTGTGGCATACAGCCCATGTGGCCCCTGGGCACTCTGAAGTTGGACACACCTGGTTTAGACCATACTTAACCCACTTCAGCCTGTTCCTCCCACTTCGCAATTTCCCATTCAAGTTGGTATTTAAAGTTTTGTTGCTTAAGAACAGAGACTTGAGGTCAGCGCTCACAAAGGGTGAAAAAGAGGAGGAAAAAGAAGGGAGCACTGCTAGAAGCAACAAGGTTGGTAGGACAGAGAAAAACCAAGCTTCTAGCTGTGGGCATGCATTGGAGCCCTTCAAGAGTCTGGTGTGCTGGGAGAGCCAGTCATCTGATCAGTGTTCCCGGAGCTAGAAGGTCTCTGATGCACTCCCATGGCTGGGAGTGCTGACATTAAACTACATATTTATAATCAGATTTTCAGAAATGGAGGCCTTTATTCAGGCTCTTGATTTGGACACATGCAAATTCTGATACATACCCATAGGTTTGTCTCTGCATATATCAAATTGCGTATGCACATCAGTTTTGCCTGGTCAAAACCAGGGCATATGAAACTGTGAAAGTAGGTGTGAACTTCTGCAAAATGCATTTTGCTAATTAGGCTCTTAACCAGGAAAAGTCAGTAGAAGTTTGTTTCACTACAGTGGAAATGTTGCTGTAGGATCCTTAACTTTTCTGTTTCATGCTTTTTTATTACCATCTTTAAATTTTAACATTTCATTCATATAGTATTTCACTTTCAATGTATTTGAAAGTGTAATATTTATAACATTAATAGTGTAGTAGTAATAGTAGTAATAGGTGTGTATTGATAAATATTTTTTTGGGCTGATACTAATGGCCAATTATTGACCAGCCATATGGGCCAATACCAATCCAATTGCTGATATGCAGCCTGGCAGCTTGGAGAGCAGTGTCTAGCTGGTAAGTCTGTTGGGGGAAAGGGGCATGGTGGAGGGAAGGAGAGTGGGGGGGCAGATTGAGGCCTCCATGGTGAGGAAGTGAGGCTGGGGCAGGGACAGAAGTGCTGGGAGAGCAAGCCATTTGGGGGGGGGGGGGTTAATACCGTTTCTTGCCTGCACAGCTCTGACTTGCCACTAAAGTGCTGATGAGCAGGGACACAGCTAGAAGCCAGGATACCTATACTTTATTGTTGTTTTCAAGGGGGTGGACAGTTGGAGCAGTGCACCCTGGTATGCTGGAGGACTGTAAATTGTTTGTTTTATCTCAGGGGAGCAGATTGAAGTTACCCTAACACAAGCTAGGTAGCACAGGCCAGAGTTAACCATCCCCTGAATTGTCATAACTTTTAGATGCCCAGAAGTCATTTAGTACCAGTTAACGAGCTTTATCATGTGGATATTCACATTTTAAGAGCCCTAAGTACTGAGTATGGTGTAAGAAGTGTAACATGTAACATCACTGTTAGATGCAACTGTGTTATAATAGAGATCCTTTTATCAAGTTTCTTAAGTAAGTTGTAAAAACAAGAGCAACCTTATCACATTAAACAAGAGGGTTGTGCATGGAAAGGGGTTGTGCTTGTGGCCCTCTGGCATGTAGAGTCACATAGTGTGAGTCCTGGGGCCTGTAAACAGAGCAGTGTTCAGTCCCCAAGGGGTGCATCTATATGTGCAATTAATGCAACTGAATATTCCCTGGCTCAGTTTAAGCTAGAATAAACTAATCCTGATATCACTATCTACACGTGCGATTCAGGGCAGTAATTTACTGTGCTGCTGCATACCACTTGTATCTGATGGAACTACCTGGCAGTGCAGTAAATTAGTCTACTGTGCCCTAACTGCCTTGCTCATGTAGACACTGACACTTTACTGTGCAGTAAATTAGTCTTCTGCGCAGTAAAGCATCTCATGTAGACACGCCCAGCCATTCTGAAGTTGAACAGCAATGTCCTTGGAGATCAATTCCATTGTTCTCTCCCACATACTTCCTGTGCACAGCACATCCACTGGTCTTATATAGTGCTTTTTGCATTGTGGAATCATAATTTGGATTTATATCCTTTAAATGACTTAACTATATGATTCAACTTACAATACATCTATTTTGCATCTACACTCTACTACTTGACTGTGAAAATTTACTGGTACTTTAACATTTCTGGATAGACACTTGAAGTGAGGTGTAAGGGAGACTAGAGCTTGTCCCCCCCAAATAGCCTGCAGCATATAACTGAGCCTTTAAAATCACTTTGGACCCCAGATTGGCAGTGTGTCATTTGGATTATAGACCTTTTCAGAGCACACACCATGGAAAATTTACTGTGCAGACTTGAAAGAAGAGACATAATGCCAGTTTTTGTTCTTGCTTAATTTACTGACCTTTCTCAGCCCTTGACTGTGTCTCTTAAATTGTCAAGGAATAAGATGAAAGAAATGTTCTGAGGCTGTTGCCAGGCAGTTGCATGATGGAAGAATTGTGTGTAATATCAAATTGGATTTAAGATTAGCTTTACAGAGGCAGTTTCAAGTAAAGAGCCTTGGTACTGCCATCAATCATCTACAAGAGTGAAAAGATCCCTGCATTTATTGTGAATCTCTTCTGAAGCTGGCATCCAGGATGACAATACTCACTGTCTCCAGGACACTGTGGAGAATGTGGGCTGTATAGTGCATTACATATGCTATATGACAATGTGTGACATGCCTTTAATAGTTTCAGTACCCTTTGAATGAGGAAACTGAGCATCTGCAACATGATTAAATTGTAATTAAATGGATGCAACAAAAGCAAAATTCCACTCTTTTATTAACCGGTTCCTTTTTACAGCTGGAAAAAAGTATGGACTTGGTTATTACCAATTACTTGATGTGGAACAGTGAGTGACTTTGCTTACACATGCAAAGCATATCAACTCCAAGCTGAAACAGGGACAGCCACACTGGTGTTATAATTTACACTAGCTGGTATGATCCCTAAGTGACCTGGACCATCAGAGGTTTGCCAGAACTCATTACGCTGTGTTCATACCTCCTCTCCCCAATGCATACTGTAGGGTGAGTTGGAGGCATAAACTGGATTTACCAGCTCTTTTTCACCAGGGAAATCTACAATAGGGGAGTCTCAACCTATTCCTTTTACAGTTGGAAAAGCACAAAGGGAACTGAGACTGGATCAAACATATAGCATCATATGAAACTTCAGTTTTTCTAAATTACAAGATGAGTTTAAGGGTGAAATCTTGTCCTTAGTTCCAAATTATTTTTCTGAGTTACATTTTTCTATTATGTCAGAAGTTACTCATGTGTAAATCCTTTATAGAACATTGTTTAAAATCTGTAACACATATTGTTTCATAATAAAGTAGGCAAACTTTCCCAACTAAGCTCTGGTCAGTTGAATGGATAAGAAATGGGGCTTTTCAGCTCAGTGACACTAAATGTGGCAAGTTGATACTATTCAACTCTACTGTCTGATGTCTATGATGAGAACTATGAAGAAGCCTGTATGACACAGGGTGCTCTGAATTTAAGTTCTACTAGACAGAAATCTCACCATACTGTGAATGACATTAATTAGCATCTTTGGTGATGGTTTCAGAAGAGAAGGCAAAGGCTGAATTGGCATGGAAGCTAAACAACCATTTAAATCTGAGAGCTGATCAGATTCAAGTAAATGTTAAACAAATTACAGAGCAAGTTTGTATGAAAGTTTACATTGTTGCTGTCTCTGTTCCTCCTCTGCTGGAAGTTAGGATTTCAAACTGGTATGGTATCTTTCAAAAGCATTAAATTGACTTATAAATAGTAGCAACACAACATTTAACTAAGCTGTCTTTGGTAGTGTTGGAGTGACGTTATAGTTGTGATGCTCCTGAAAATATGCAAGAGGCAAGGATTTTGTAGATGATATATTTTATTAGACCAAATGCATGCTTGGAAAAGATTTAGATAAACTTTTGGGTGCAACATACCTGTCTTCAGGTCTGAGAAAAATCAAGCACAAGTTGCTACTTAGCTTAAGCTGGGCCTGCTTTTTTCTTAGACACAAAGTATGGGGAGATGCTTTGTCCACCAAAATTGCCTAAGTATCTCCCAAGCATGCTGTTGGTCTAAGTAAAGATATCACCCACAAAAAATCCTTTCCTCTAAATGGTCTTTGATATTTCAGTATTCTGGTAGGCACTTTTCTCCTAAGCATATATTCTTAATGTCAGCATGAAAGATACACAAAAGTTTCATTTACACGTATTCATATTTTATATATTCTGTTGGTGTAGTATTTCATCAAAGAAAATCCCAGATATTTCACATTTTAATAGGACGGAACAGGCAAGCTGTACATTCTCTTTTCATTTTCTTTAGCTTTTGATATTTGCCTTAGGTAACAAAATATTGCTGAAGGATTCCAACAAAGCTTCTAGATATGGCTGTCAAATAACTTTATACTGGTTACATGATTGTTGCTGTTACATTTTAGTACTGTCACTGTAATTTTGTTGGGACTTTTGTATACATGTCTACATTTGCTCCCCGACATATCATCATTTCAGACAGCCAGAACATATTTTGATTGTTTTAACCACTGCTTAAATCATACTTAAAAATAACATATTTCAAATTATAATTCAGACTTAGAACTATATTAATGCATGATCAATATTGTGGCAGTACTCAGCTAACAAATGTGGGATTCTGACATTCTTTCCATCTGTAATACTTCCTGAAGAATGGATGTAAGAGTAAAAAAAAAAGTCAAGTCTTTTTAACCAATATTTCTTACAGAAGGGCTGAGAAGCACAACTCTATTTTGTCTCTGGCTTCAAGGAAGCTATTCAATGTGTTTTAGCTTTGAGTCTTTAACAGAGAAGGGTCTTTGAAAAATGGAGAAAAAAGAACAGCTGTACTGGGAAGGGAGCAGATTATGGACAGCTGTTTGTGTAACATTCCTTTGTAAATCTTCAGATATGTTTCTTACAAAGCTTCTGATGAACTGAGTTTCAGCTCATGAAAGCTTTTGCTCTGTGTGTGTGTGTAAATATATTTATATATGCATATACACACACACACATATACTTTGGTTAATCTATAAGGTGCAAATTTACTCTGCTTTTCACTAAAGTTGACACTAACAGTATTGGCATTCATGTGATGTACTTACATCTACCTTCCTTCCTGTAAAGGGTGTGTAGGCATGGAGAAGGTCTAAGAAACTAGAGTAGAGAGGTTCACAGGACAACTATGGGAAATGAGAATTTTGTAGGGAATGAAAAGAGTCTATGTCTTTGTGCCCACATCCCAAAGCCAGAACATCTGCAAGGGTAAGGCCATAGCCCCAGCCATAAATTGCCTGGTAGGTGTGGGTCAAGTGAGGACTGGGATAAGACCTCAGTACTAGATGGACCCCCTAGTCCCTTATCCTTTTATGGAGCAAGTAGTCTACTTCAAGATAGCAGGCTGCAGAGCTGCTCCATAGGCTGTGGGTGGAGGAAGTTTACTCTTCTTCTCTCACTTCTCTACATGTTGCCTGGGCAGGATGCTAATATGTGGACTCAATCCTAGGGCATGATTTATTACTGAAGTTAACGGGAGAGTGGGAGCCAATTTCAGGGGGAGCTTAACAAGCTTGTTTTTATCATTACTATCTATATCTTCTGTGATGACTTTGTGGTTTACAAATTACATTAATTAAGAACAGCATTTTCAAATAGGCCCAAATTACTTAAGAGCACATATCCCTATTGAAAGCCAAGTGGACTTGTTGTCCTAAGTGTCTTTAGTCCCTTGACAATTGTACTGTGTGGGCATGTGTAGACAAAATGAGGGGCATGTGTGCACAACACTTTAAAGTGGGTTGAATGCTTTTGCACCACGTTAATGGTGTTGGTGTTTGCATGTGTCGGCAGTGTATTACACATTAATTCTAGCCGCTGCAGCACATTCGCCTTAAATGACTTTGGGGTGCAGCAAACTAAAACACTGCTGAGGAGTTTTAATTTGCTGCCCTACAGTTGCAGAATGAAGCACAAGGCTCTGTGCAGCTCAGGGGCTCTGCAGGCAGCTCATGCAGGCAGCCTGGCAGCAACCCCAGGAAAGCAGGCTCCACCAGAGGAAAAAAAAAGTGGTGAGCCTGATCTTCCGCTCACCCCCGGAGCCTGCCTGAGTGGGGACTCGGTCCTTCCCTCCACAGCTGTGGTGCCCCCTGGGACTGCCTGAGCTTGGTGCTTGCAGGCAGATGCTGCTTGGGGGGGTGCTGTTTTAAAAAAACACCACTTCAATTTAGGGTGAAGTAAACCCCCATTTTGTCTACACCCGCCCTGTGTTTCTAAATCACAAAGATGCTTCATAAAATCCCATCTTTCTAAGAAGGCAAGAATGGATTACTGATATTGGGGATCTGTAGCTGAGTTTCATGCTGATAGGTACTTTACAAATCAGCAGTTGGAAACATTTTGTGGCAGTGGACTTGAGTGGCCCAGCTCAGGTCCCAGGCACGCCAGTGCTAAGACCTGGATGCCGCTTCTCTCTGCCGCCACTTCTCACCACCACCCAGCTGTGGTGTGTAACAGGAAAACTTCTTGTTGCTTGGCCACCCAGCCATAGTGTGGCATGGTGTGTCCTGGGCAGAGCCCTCACTGATGAATGCTGCTGGAGCTCTGCTTGTGTGGGTGGGACCAGTGGCTCTGAAGGCTGGATTTGACCTAGTAGTCACAGGTTGCTGACCTCATTGTAAATTATTTAAACAAATGTCTAGACAATTTTTTAAATGACTGTCCCAACTAGAGGTTACACTTTTGCTACCGGAAGAATTTTTACAATTATAGGCCACATTGGGCACCTATACATGTACATTGAGGCTGCTCCAACCGACTGTAATTGCAATGCGTCAAAGCAGATTTGATTAATCGAGTCTGTTGGAGCGTGGTAATTACCGCACTTCAGCAGACTTGTGTCACGTGTATCAGCATCTCCGTACTGAAAAATGGCAGTGGGGTGCTTTAACTAAAGCTCATTGAATGAGCTTTAGTTAAAGTGCCCCGCTGACATTTTTCAGTGCAGGGACATTGATACACGTGAGGGTCTGGGTACTTTAATTAGAGTGGCTTTCGGAGTCACTCTAATTCAAGTGTACCTCCCGGCTGCCTCCCAGAGCACGTGTATAAACACTTATTGTTGTCTAGCATTTTTGCCAATGTGGCAACATTTAGGAAAACTCACTTCTACTTGCCTGCACCACTTCCTTGGAGCCTGTATTGTTCCTGCCTTTTAAAATAACATATCACAATGTCTTATAATATTTGCTGCTTTTCTTAAAGTCTCAACTGCTATCAGGTGAATATATCAGAATCTCTGCTTTCATTGAAAATTTTCTAAATCTTGTGGTTTAGTCACAAGATAGAAAGCATGACTTAGGTGTACCTTAAAACAAGCAGAAGTGCAAATAAATAATTTAAAAAAATCTCTTTTTTAAAAACCAGTATCATGATATTTTTTGAAGCCTGACACAACATTTTTAATGGTTCTGATCAGGGACCAGGAACATCTTCTTTACTGTCCAAGCCCCCAATGCCTAGAATAGACTGCCTCCAGAAGTGGTGCAGGCACCTAGTTTGGACTCTTTCAAGAAACATTTGGATGTTTATCTTGCTGGGATCCTTTGACCCTAGCTGACTTCCTGTCCCTGGGGCAGAGGGCTGGACTTGATGATCTTCAAGGTCCCTTCCAGCCCTAATGTCTATGAAATCTATGAAACATGCTACGTGTTCTCTTTACCGAAACAATAGGTGAGTTATGGGCTGGAAGGGATAGAAAATATGTGACTCTACACCTTCAGTGTGCTGGCCAGAAAAGCTGAGATGATACTAGTAATAAAGGAAATAACATGATCCTGATAGTGGTTGTAACAGGATGCTTGCTCTGGAGCATGATGGGAAGCCAGTAAGGAAGAACAAGTCTCAGGGACCTTCTCAGGCCTATTTTCTTCCCTGTCTTGAGCACAGCATACTCAAACACTTCATGAAGACTCAGCCAGTGCTTATGGAAAAACACAAGCTGTGAATAACCAACAGGTTTAATATAATCGTGGTATTTATTTTATCATTATGTTCTTATAAAGTGAGTTACCTTGAATATGTAAGGAGCTTTAGAAAATCATATTCTATACACTACTAATCATATAGAATTCACAGCATGAATAAGGTACGTTTGATATTTAGCTTCCTAGTTAATGGCCATATGAACAAAAACAAAATTGTAAAATTGCAGGAAATGTACCTCTTTGTTTGCAGAGCACCATAGAATATTTTACAAGCTGTGGCACTATATTTCTACAGACCAATTTGCTTTTTAAACCTACTTTATGACTGCTTGACAAAGACAAGTTTGTAAAACTACCACAATTTTTAAGAAATGATCTGATTGGACAAGTATTAGACAAACACTTGTCTAGGATGGTTTAGTCAGAAATCCAACAGCAAGTGTGAATTCTAAGGATGCTGGAGTGAGGGCTGCTCCTACACAGAATATTACCAGTTAATGAGGAAGAATGAGGCAGAGGCCCCAGCTCAGATGTTGGCAATGGTAGGAAATCAGTTTTAGTTCCCTCATCCATACCTGTCTAACCCCAGTAGAATTCAGCACAAGAAAGTTCCTGTCCTGATTTATGATATAGACACTGCTGCTTTAAGATCCCTTATGCCAGCAGAGGATCATTCTAGGTCAGTAGAAAATTCAAGCTAATTTAAGGGCACTTTTCACAGACTGGAGATCAGGCTTTAAATACACAGATGGAAAAACACTACCAAAAGAATGTGTTTTAACCTAAGAGAAGAGTCTATATAAGTATTTCCCAAACTTTTGATGCCTGGGGCACACTTTTTTCTGGACTAAAATTGGTGGTGGTGGTGGTGGTGTGTGTGTGTGTGTGCGTGTGTGTAAAGGTACTCCATTTCCCTGACAAAGGAAGTTATACCAGTGCTGAGATGTAGTGCTAAAGACAGAATTCCATAACTTTTCTGAATTTTGCAGCACCCCAGTTTAAAATCACTGACAGATCTAAATTCAGAAAAAAATATGGAGGGAGGCCTTGAGCTGAAAATTTAACTGGTATGACTTATGGGCTGTGGAGGCAGAATCTCACTCTGCTATGCCCTGCTCTACTGTCTGCTGCCTCCTGACCCCTGGTCTGTACCTCTGAGGCAAGTGCAGCCCCCATAGCTAAGGCTGCTCCTGCAGGGTCTCACAAGCCACAGACCACACCCATGGCCCCTCCTGCTGGCCTTGGGAACACAGGATTGGTGGAGGGGATGAGTCAAGCTGCAAAGCATGGCTCCATCTGTGTGGATCATCCACTTGCAACAGAGAGGCAGAGATGGTGCCTACAGGTGGGGAAGGGGTGAAGGTGGGGGGCAGAGGTAGGGACGGGGAAGACAACAGCAATGGTGGCAGTCCCTAGAGGAGCAGCCACAGATATAGCTGAGGCAGGTCCAGGGTACCAGACAGGGGAGGAGAGACTTTACCTCCTCACATTGGGGGGATCTCATGGCACACTTCCATTTCTCTTGCACCACATTAGTGTGCCATGGCACACACTTTGGAAAGCACTTGTCTATACAAGGTATGGTTTTTGCCTTACTGCAAAGGCAACCAGACTCATAGCAAAGAAATTTAAGAAGGTTTGAAGAGTATTGAAATCCACAGATGTGAGAAGGCCTGTAGGCAAGCTCTGAGGACTGGTATCACTGGACAATGCAATCTGCATCAACAGAAGTGAAATTGTGAATATACAGAATTTACGCTGTACTCAAGGTGATGTTGAAAATCAAGGATTTTAGTACTTTTACATGAAGAATTTTGTAAAATTGCATTCTAAAGTCTAGTGGGCATGATACTGGATTGGGAGCCAAAAGGGCTAGGTTCTATTTCTGGCTCTAACTCTGTCTTGCAAACTGTCTTCAGGCAAATTATTACACTTCTTAGGCCTCTTTCCTTCCCTGTCTTATTTGTTTAGACTCTAGACTCTTCAGGGCAAGAACTGCATATCAGTAATTGTTTTGACTTGGACAATGGGCCTGGGACTATAAATGTTAAAGGAAAACAGCTAATCATAACAACAACATATCTGAAGGCAAAAGGCATCAATTCAAAGTTACTGCCAACCACATTAATTTCTAACATATCTGTGTTTAGGACCACTGGCGCTTTCCTCCAGCAGTTTAAATGTTTTATTATAAGCGCAAATATGAACAACCCATATACCAGTTTCACACTACCAAACTCCTACATTTTTTCTTTGAAATTTTTCATTTAAAAATACTTGAAAGATCAGACTTTTTGCCAAAGCACCAGAGTACAATAACCGGAGATATAAACAGGTGACATAAAAAGCTTCATAAGAAATCCTGCTAAAAATCTGATCAGGTGGGGGGGGAAAAAAAAGTGATGCTTCTGAGCAACTACAGCTTAAAAATCAAATGTTTTTGTCACAGTAAGAAAGTACATGATGGGCGTGTCTACACATGCAATTAATGCAAAGCAATATACTCTGGAGTTTATTGCTCCTGAGAGTACCATTTGCATGTGCACCTTGGAGCAATAAACTCCGGAGGTTATTGCTGTTTGTGCACCTGGGATTACAGCATGTTGAGCCAGGTCAGAGCAGCCCCGGCTGGCAGGGGGCTCCAGGGGTCAACCTGCCAGCCTGGGGCTGCTCCCCTCTGGCTCAACGTGCTGCAGAGGGCTTGGCTGGGGCACAAGGGTTCTTCAGCATGGAGGTAGCCAGAAGGCAGCCCCCGCACTGAAGCACCCTCATGCCCCAGTGAGCCAGAGCAGCATCTACATGTGCGCTGCTGCAGAGTTTGTTACTCTGCAGCAGGATAGTATTTGTAAATACAAATGCACCCCTATATTTACAAGTACTATCCTGGTACAGATTAAATTAGTTTATTCCAGACTAACAGGGGCGCAGATGTAGATGTCGAGATGTTTACTGCACAGCTAGTTAGTCTACTGTGCAGTAAATGTCTTGTGTAATTACACCTACTATTTCATAGAAATTCTATCCTTGTGCTAGCCAAAAGCATTTCTTTAATAGGAGAGCTGAGAAGAAAATAGAGTTTGCATCTAGTCCAATTTAGCTATAGCCTGTTAAACAATGGGTATGTCTACATGTTCAGTTAATGCAACCGAATAAACTGCAGAGCAATTTCATAGTTTCGTAGTTTGTAGGGTCAGAAGGGACCTTGACAGATCATTAAGTCTGACCCCCTGCCATGGCAGGAAAGAGCACTGGGGTCAAAAGGCCCCAGCAAGGTGTTCGTCTAACCTCCTCTTAAAGACCCCCAGGGTAGGAGCCAGCACCACTTCGCTTGGAAGTTGGTTCCTGATCCTAGCCGCCCTGACTGTGAAGTAGCACCTCCTGATGTCTAGACTGAATCTACCCTCTGCCAGCTTGTGACCATTATTTCTAGTCACTCCTGGTAGTGCTCGGGGGAACAGGGACTCCCCCAATGCCTGCTGGTCCCCCCTGACTAGTTTGTAA
>NW_005842490.1:189779-203252 GCF_000455745.1 Alligator sinensis | reverse complement strand
GCTTACCCAGGATCGAGGTAAGACTAACTGGCCTATAGTTCCCTGGGTTCTCCTTCCTCCCTTTTTTGAAAATGGGAACCACATTGGCCCTTTTCCAGTCCTCTGGCACCACACCAGAGCACCACGACTGCTCGTAATAAAGCCGTACCAGGGGTCCCGCAATGACCTCTGCTAATTCCCTCAGCACTCTGGGGTGGAGGTCATCAGAAGCACCTGATTTAAATATGTCCAGTCCCTCCAGAAGTTCCCTGACTAAATCCTCACTGACCCTAGGCCTGGGTGCGCCTCCCCCAGGGCCTGAGGGGGTCCCGGCGGATGGCCTGATCTGGTCCCTGTTGAGGAAAATGGAGGCAAAGAAATCATTAAATAGGTTAGCCTTATTGTAATAATTGTACCAGAGTAACTAGTCCCAGGTGCAGCATCTACACGTATGCCCAGGAAAGCAGCAATTTGAGCCAGGAAGTAGCAGTTTAGGCCAGGAATGCTGCTTCTCCGCTCTCCCTCCTGCAGCAGACAAGGAGAGCTTCAGGATCTGGCCACAGCTGCTTGGGTGCTAGACCTGCTCTTTAAAAGGCTGCCCCATGGTTTGTTCCCCAACCACATGCTTCTATGGCCTTGAGCAGTCTGCAGCCTGCTGGCTCATCCCTCCAGGATGCTATCTTGAAAGCCTGTGCCCAGCGTGCCATGGAGACTCCTCACCCTCCACCTGGCAGCAACGGCCATGGGACTGTATATGCAAGGCACTTACAAACTATCTTCCCCCTCTCTTCCCCCACAGTCAGGTGCCTGGGTGGAACCCATAAATCTTGGATCCATAGTGCAACCCCAAGAACATACACACTAAGGGCAGTTGTTAATGAACCCCAACTTTTATTTCCCTTCTCAACACAGCAACAGACCCCCTCCTTCCTTCCCTTCTTCCCAACAACTGCAACCTCCAACTCCAATGTGCACCACCAATAAAGCACCCTCATCCTCATGAACCTAGATACAGTGTCTATTTACAGCTGTCATGGGGGGGGAGGGGGACAGTGAGGAAGAGGTGCATAGAGTATGGAGCCTGCAGGTAGGTGCCTGGTACCCTAGCCTCTGCCACCACCACTTCAGGTTCAGATGCCACGGTGAGGCCGGCGGGACAGGGGCTGGCCTGGGGTTCAGGATGGGTGGTCTCCAGCCTGTTCCCCCTCCACAGGGCTGGAGCCAGCAGGGCCTATGTGAGGAGCTGGCCTTGCCACGGGCACCTCCTGCTCAGAGGCCACATGGAGCTGGAGCGAGTGGTGGATGGCAGGTGAAATGGGGGGGCCAAGCACTGGGGGGGCCAGGATCTGGAGCAGGAGCTAGGGGCCCTGCCCAAAGCAGGTGGCACTGCACTTGTTACCAGGCACACTTAGGGTCCTGAGGCAGTGTTGTGGGCAGCTGCTAGGGTCCAGCTATGGCTGGGGCCAAAGTCTGGATGCCAGGCATGGCGACAGGAACTACCAGGGCCAGCACCAAATCAAGAACACTTCAATTGTCCTCGATAGCAGCCACTGCCCGGTGCACCATGTTGTGTTGGTTCTCCTGGGCCTCCACCTGCCTATGCAGGAGGGTGTGGAGCACCACATGGTTCTCATGGTTATACCGCTCCATGGGCTTCCACATCTGATGGAACTCTGAGAGCCAGTGGCAGTGCTAAATCGAACTTTCCTCTAGCCACTCCTCAGAGACAGTGACTAGCCACTCAAGGAGAGGCATCTGATTCTGGCTCCAGCACTGATGGAGCTGGCACATGTGGAGTGCACCTGCAGAGGCTGGAGGCATCCTTGGGCCCCACCTCTGCTACCTCCAGGTGGCTCCCCACCACGTCCAGCAGGTGGTTCTGCAGAGCAAGGACAACAAAGCTCATTGTGAGAGTTTGCAACATTTCAGAGAGAACACATACTATACAGAGGGGCTGTGCACCTCAGTTCAGGGGTCCTGAGTGCACAGAGACGCAGGGACCATGGTAAGTTACCCAAATGGCTCTTTTCACAGGTGGCTGCCAGGCAAGCCTTCCCTCCCTACTTTCACAGTGAGGGCAGGCAGGTCACTTGCCACAGGGAGCCTGTCTTCTCCGTACGCTACCCAGGCTGGGTCAAGTCTGGCTCCTCCTGCCAGGTGCTACAGTGGCTCCAGAGCAACTCCCCCACTTCTCTCCCTACAGGCCAGGCACTTCACTCCCATGCTGCCAGGCCTGCAGTGCCCAGGTTCTTGGGGTCAGGAGCTCCTGCCTGGCTGGGACACAGACCTGGTGATGCTCCCCGTCACCCCAAGCACCTTCCTGGCAGGCCTCTCCTGAGAGGTGCCCTGGGCCAGGGCCCTGCTGAGCATGAGCAGTGCCCCAAGTGCACTACTACTTAGAATCACCCAGGTGTGCCAGATGAGCTGTCCAAGGGCTGCCCAACCTACTAAGTCCTGCTGCTGCTGATCATGATGGTTCACTGGGAGCAGCTGAGAACCTGGCACAGGGCTCTGAGTTTTGAGGGCACCCCAGGCAAGCCCATGCTTCCCCACAATGTGCACTGCTGCCTGGAGGGGTATCTTTGCCTATGCTACAAGTGCCTGACACCTGTGGCCAAGGAGGAGCTAGCCACTGGTGCATTTCAATGCAATTAATGCATTTCTCCATGTGTGACAGTCCTCTGGCTGCCTAGCTGGGAGCCTGCTGGGGGTTCAATAAAGTCCTGGACTGCCTCCCACCTCCCTGCGTGTTTGGGAGGGGCAGTAAACTCTGGCAGATGGTGGCAGGGAGCTCAGCCAGGCAAGGCCGGTACGGGAGGAGAGGGCCCCCCACTCCTCATGTGGGGTTCCTGGCTCCAGGAGCACAGCCCTGGGGTGGGTGGGTGAAGTGCTGCAGGCATGGATGCCCATGGTACCCCCTCCCCCTCTGGCTCTCTTCCCTATATGGGGCTTACTGGGTGAGTGTGGAAGTCATTCCTGGTGGTCAGACACTGTCCCTGGCCGGAGATGAGGTCCAGCTGGGCAAGGTGTCCCAGGGCAGGGGGGCACAGTTTGTGGCCATCCAGGTAGTGGCTCCCTCTGGCAACAAGCTGGAGATGGCACCTCCATGCTGTCCTCCTTATTGGTGGGATGCTGTTAGAGTAGCTGGGGTAAGTGGTGGCCCAGGCTGCCTGAGCTTGCCAAGTGAGCCTGAGGACAGGGAGCGTGCCAGGACCTGGCACCGGAGCTCAGAAGTAACCTTCCCCAGAGAGTCCACCTGGCCTGTGGCTGTTGGCACAGGCTCCTCCAGCCCAATTGAGCCACAGGAAACATAAGGGGCCTTGCCAGGTTCCGCAGGGGCCAGGATCCTCTTGAGCTCTCAGAGGCAGGGCATGGTTCTGGGGGCTGTCTATTGTGCCAGACTCTCTATTGTGGTCCCGGACATGGACCCATTGTATCCTCAGGGCCTTGGTCTTTACCCAGCACTGCTAGCTGGTCTTCCAGTGACTGTGCTCCTGCAGCCACCAGGTCATCTCATCAAATACATGGGCAGTGGCCCACGTGGCATGAGCAAACTGCTGCTGGACCTCAATTTCCACCCAGATGGCAATGAGCTCAGCCTTCTCTTCATGTGTCCAGTTGGGCCCCCACCCCTGGGTGTCAGCAGGTGCAGGGCCTGACATAATGTAGTTGGGAGTAGGCTCAGCAGGTGACAGCAGGTGGCAGCAGTTGGCAGCAGGCTGGGGGTCATGCCCATGTAGCGGGTGGCAGCATCAGGCAGTGGCAGCCTGTCACTGTGTCCAAGGAGCAGCCCTGGGATAGCAGGGGGTATGGGAGGTCAGACCTGGGTAGTAGGTGGTAGTATTGGGCAGCGGAGGAGCTGGCTGAGGCACAAGGCTCCTGAAGTTGCCAAACCATGTAGATAGGCAGCAGGCAGAAGTGTGGTCCCTGCCCTGATGTAGATGTGCCCAGTAATGATCAGTTGCACAGAATAAAGCAGCAGTGTGTGTGTATATATATTGCTGGGGTATTTATATATATTTTCTCTAGCAACAGCCATGTATCTGCTGCTACAAACATGCTAGAAAAAATTAACAAGAAAAATGGCAACTCCTCTGCCCTAAAAGCCATTAAACAATGGCCTATTTCAAACTAAAATTCAGCCTTCTCTTCAGAGTTTATAAATTAGCAGAAATGTCATTTTCCCTGAAAAAGATACTGAAAAAGTAAGCAGCCTTTTATGACTGTTGTCTAACTAGGAGAAACTGAACATGACAGATGCAACATAAAAGAAAACTAAAAATACAACATAAATTCTTCACAACAATTCATTAATCTTACCATCTCTTCAGACTCTAAAATTATAGGACAGGATTAGCTCAGCAGTAATTTCCTTAACACATATATAAGTGATGAAAACTAAAATGTGAATATTATGAATGCATAATAATGTAGGATCATAGGAAAGTAGGGATGGAAGAGACCTCATTAGATCATCTGTTTCTGCCCCCTGTTCAAGGCAGGAGCAGCTCTAACTAAACCATCCCATGCCAAGTGTCTCTAACCAGCTCTTGAAAATTTCCACGCATGGAGATTCCACAATTTCTTGAGATAGCCTGTTCCAATCATCCTCATAGTCACAAAATTCCTCCTAATAATCGCCCTTCAAGTACTTGAAGACTGTTATCAACCCCCTCCCCCCAGTCTTCTCTCCTCCAAACTAAATAACTTTAGTTCTTGCAGTCTTTCTTCATACATCTTGCCTCCTAGACCCCTAATCAATGTTGTTGCTCTGCAATGGGCTCTTTTCAATCTGTCCACATCCTTCGTGAAGCGTAGAGCCCCAAACTGGACACAGTACTCCAGGTGAAGCCTTACCAGTGCTGAATAGAGCAGAAGAATCACTTCTTTTGATTTGCAAGGGAAGTTAATACATTCCAGTATGCTGTTAGCTTTTTTGCAACAAGAGTTGGCTCACAGACAGTTTATGGTCTATTGTAACTCCTAGTACTGCAGTACTGCAGCCTTGCCACTCATCCCCCAGTCTGTATTTGTGCATGGAATTATTCCATCCTGAGTGCAGGATTTTGAACTTGTTCTTTTTTAATCTTATCTGATTGATTGTGGACCATTTCTCCAGTCTATTCAAGTCATTCTAGATCTTAGTCCTACTCTCTTGATTATCTGCAACTCTACCCAACTTCGGGTCATCTGCAAATTTGCTAAACATGCACTTAATCCCATCATCCAAATCATTAATGTAGTATTAAATTATACTAGACCCAGGACAGACCCTGAGGAAACCCACTTGATACCTCCTCCCAAATAGACATTGAACCATTGATGACAAACCACTGGGTGTGTCCACACATGGTCATTTAATGTAGATTAGTCCAACTTAAACTGCATTAGAGGCATGTATCTACTTGTGCACACCCTTAACATAGTTTAACAATGGAATTTTTGGCTATGTCAGCCTAAAATTTGATACCTGCCCAAGCCAAGTATCAAATTTAAGCTGAATTAGTTAATGCAGATTAACATATGTGTAGATGCGTTACTCCACATTAACATAGGGAATTTGGTCCTGGGTCTGCCCAGCTACTAAAGGACTAACCAGAGCCCAGCCCTAGGGCTCCTGGCTGGGTGCCTCTCCTCCCCCAGGGCTGGGCTGTTCTCTATATAGTTTGCCACTTGTAAGCAGGTTTTTACTGTTGGTGGGCAGGGGAGGTGGTGGAGGGGCACTGTTTGTTGAGGGGGAAGGATGGGGGTTGGTGTTGTGAGGGTAATAACTTTTTTTGTTTCAACCATGTGGGTGTCCTGAGAGTGGTGTTGGGGGTGGGCAGGGGGTGTGGGGGCAGCACGGCAGGGGGACTGGAGCAGGGGGTGCAGGAGGAGGGGGTTGGCCAGGGCCTCCTGCAGCCAGTGCCCTGGTCCACACTGGTGGGTGCGTGGCTTTCCTGGGGTGGTGGTGGGTGTGCCTTCTGGGATCAGCAAGGCCTGCACCATGTCCAACAGGACTGCAGGGTGCTGTTCATTGCTGGCAGCAGCCAGGCTGCAGCAGCAGTGTGCTGAGTGTCACTGGCAAGAGCAGGGGCAGCCCTGGTACAGGGAGGCAGGGTGGGAAGGAGGGAGCTACTGTGTACTGCCCCTGTGCTGGGCACATGGCTACTGGGCTGGGAAAGGGCTGACCAGGAATGAGAGGGTGGGTGGGGGGGAGGATTCCAAGATGGCTGCCAAATGCTGGCATCTGGCTTTAGCATGGCTTCCAAGTGCTGGCAGCCGTGTGTCCAGAGGCTGGAGCTCACCCCGGTGGCCACAAGGGCACATGGCAGGGCTGAAGCGACCTGGGACTAAAGTTAGTCCCAAATCCCACCACTTCTACAAATCTGCCAAAAGCTGCTTAATCCACATTAGTTTAATGTGCATTAAATTTAAGACAGCTTAAATTCATGTGTAGACATATCCACTGAGTAAGATGATCCAACCAGTTATATATCCACCTTACAGTAGTTTCATCTAGTCTGTACTTCCTTAGTTTTTTAATGAAAATTATATGGGAGACAGTGTCAAAAGTCTTGTTCAAGTCAAGGTATATTATATTCACTGCTCTCTCTCCTTATCCACGCAGCCTGTCATCACAGAGCATGAATAATCTTTTTCCTTAATATAGCAATGCAAATCAATATCATAAAATAATATCATATAATATTAATCTTATAACAATATAAAATAGGCCAAATTCACTCTTAACGTAAATTTAACTTCAGTGAAATTATATCTGACATGAATTGGTTCCCAGTATATTGCTAAATCATAATTAAAAATATTTCTACCAAGATCTGTCCTTCTGGGTACACTGGTGTCATGACAACCTAAATGTCTTTTAGTGACATGTGTGTGTCTTCCTGTGAGGTAGAGAAGATCTAGTCCCTCAATTTGACAGATAAGAAACCAAGGCACAAAGTAAGCAAGTATTCCACACAGGGGCTGATCAAGCTGGGAAATAATCTTGGACCTTAGGCCAGCATTTATCCACAGAAGCAAACCCTCTCTCCATCACCTATTCTATATAATAACACTGACATTTCCAGATGAAAATGTGTGTAGTTCTATAAGAATTGCAACCCTCATAAATTGCAAAATGTACATATCAATTGAGAAGAAAGTTTAATCTACTCTACATGGCCAATAATTTCAGCTCTATAGCAAAGAGCCATAATGCTACATAAAACAGGGAGTAGCATGAAGATGAAAGGAATAAGCCTCTTTTAAATGAGCTCTCTACCTCCACATTCTACAATTGACTGTCATGGACCAGTCTGTCTGTATTCTCAGCCTGGAAATTATTCTTCCCTTGAATTTATGTAACTCTCTGCATTGACTCAGTAAGAGGGATGGCACAGGTTTAAAATCCAGCTTTTAATTAAGTGTCTAAGATGGGGATTCCCCCTCTGATGTGCTGGAAAAGCTTGATTGGAAAGGGGCTCTTGAACCCTCTCAATGGATGTGTTTGAAGAGGATGGAACGGTTTCCTCCCTTAAATTACCAGTTGGAGATAGATGGGATACAATAGTAAAATCTTTAAACTTATAAAACCTCTCTTTCCACAGCTAAACTCTTAAAGAAATGCCTTTAAAATTATATTCTGACTATTTGAATGTCATTCAGCCAGTGAAGTCAGGCTCAAGAGCCCAGTGGCCTTATATAAGGTAACAGGACATCCTGGGAGGCTGTATTAGTATCAGTTAGCTGCTAATGAAGGGAAATAGCCCCATAGCCACTGGTACATGGCTGACTGGTGCCTCAACTGGTGCCTCCTGAGTTTGGGGGGGCACTTGCCCCACCCAGTGGCCAGTCAGCATCTGGGGGGGAGGCGGTTCCCCCATGGCCAATCACGCAGACCTGGAAGTGGCAGCGGCAGGAAGTGGTGTGATTGGCCATGGAGGGACCACGGGGATCGCTTCTCTTGGTGCCCCCACTCCCCAGTCGGCGCTCTCAGGTGGGGCACCAGTGCTCTTGCCTGCCCCACTCTGCCCGGGAATGCTGGCTGTCAGGGGGTGCACCAGTGCTCTTAGGGGGTGCACGTGCACCCCCGTGCACCCGCTATGCATTGCCATTGCACTGGTATTTTCTTCTAGACTTCTTCATTCAATCCTTTTATTTTCCGCTGTACCAGTTACACAGCTACAATAAGTAGTCTCAGAATGCTGGCATGTCAACACATGCCTCCATATATTTTAATTTCCTTGTCAATTAGACTAAATTAGTAAACTAAAACTCAGTAGGTGTATCTACATGCGCACCTGACTGCACAGCTGTTACTGCTGTTACTGTGCAGTACCAGCGGCGCATGGGGCATTTCCAACCCTACTGCACAGTAGCATTGGTGTCACAGTTTGTGCCTGCTGATGCTACGTCACCATAGCTTGTTGTGGTGATGCAGCATCTTGTGTAGGCGCGCCCAGTGGAAATCAAGTGTATTGATAATTAACAAAGAGTATGGCTTCATGAAGTTCCTTTCCAAAGGATTACGTACAGATTATATGTTGGCCTTGATACCTTTGCATAAGTAACAATGAAAATCTCACTTCCAGAAGCCACCTAAGCAACTAGGGGGCACACCCATACATGATTCACAAGATAAACCAGTGAATTCAAATGGGAGTCCATTCTGATCTGTGGTGGTCTTTCTGAGTTATTTGCCACAGAAAAATTGTTCTAATTTTTCCTGTAGTCAAAAAAGGACTGAAAGCTAAGAGCTGGCATTTTCTGAGGACTGCCTTCAGTTTAATAAGGGGTTCCTTCACTCTAAAAAAGGTCTGAGAACCACTATGTTAAGGTATATTCACTAGTAGAAGGGGCCATGAGGAACATTTGCAAAGTGAGTTTCCTGTTCAGACTGAAGGAACCCACACCAGGGAGCTAGGGCTCCTGTCACTCTAGAAGCAAAACACGGATTTTCCCTTTTTTTCTGGAGGAAAATGCAGATTTCTCATCTTACCAGAGAAACCCATGGATGTTTTTGCAAAGAGCTCTCTGCAGGCTGGCAGAGTTCCAGCCTGCAAGGGGCTGGAGGGAAGAGGAGGAGGGCATTCAGACAGAGAACACAATACGTGCACATGGATGCCAGGCAGCCTGGAGAGCAGCTCCTGCAGATAAGGGCACAGAGGGACTGAGGCCCCCTCAGCTGTCAAGGCTATGGGGCCATGGACCCAGGTCCACATCCCCCTGCCCCCTGGTGGCTGCTGCAGTGGAGAAGAGCTGGAGCTCAACAACCCCCACTGCTGCCTGCCTGCTGTGAGCTTGGGGAGCAGAGAGTGGGGAGGAGCTTCTTGCCACTGTGCACACTCCCGGGGGTGGGCAGGGGGGAACCTGCACCTCCCAGATCTGTGTACGGAGTGGGGGTGGGGAGGGCTGCCTGCAGGTTCAGGCTCCCCCCCTGCTACACTCCCCCAGGGCCTCTGCAGCTCAGCAGGTGTGACCCAGCGCTGCAGGGGATAGCAGGGCCACACAAGGATCTTGTTGCCACTGCGAGCTCTGCGCTGCCCTGGCAAGGCATCCCCTACACATGCAGCTCCAGCAGGGGTGTTGACATGGGGTTGTGCCCCTCACTGCTGCTGTGCAGTCAGGGGACACATCTCTAGAGCAGCACGGAGCTTGCAGTGAGATCCCTGTGCAAGGCTGCTGTGCCCTGCAATGTCAGGTTGTACCGCTGGGCTGTGGAGGCCCCAAGGGAGGGCAGCAGGGTGGGAGCCCAAGTTCACAGCAGACAGCTTGCCCTGCCCCCACCCCATGCACAGCTCTAAGGGGCACAGGTCCTCCCTGCCTCTTTGGGAGTGTGCAGAGCAGCGGGGAACCAGCCCTACCTCCCTGCCCCCTGGACGAGCCACCCATGGCTCCATCCCGCTCCCCACCAGGGCCTTGCGGCCATGCACTGCAGCCCCAAGCCCCATGCACTGCCCAGCTGGGCTCTCCCTCCCTCACTATGGGGGCCTCAATCTCCCCCCACCCCACTTACCTGTGGGAGCTGCTCTCCAGGCTGCCTGGCAGCCACATGCATGTACATGCACATGGAGCCCCCTTCCTCCCACTCCCTCCCAGCCCTTGCAGGCTGGAACTCCATCAGCCTACAGAAAGCTCTTTGCAAAACTGCAAAATCCGCAGGTTTCTCCAGTACAATGAGAAATCTGCATTTTCCTCTGGTGAAGGGGGAAATCTGTAGTTTTCTCTCTTTTTCTGTGGGAAACAGAAAACACAGATCCCTGCTTATAAGTTTTCCAATAAATTGGTTCATTTGAGAAGAGACAGGTGTGCTCTCTTTATTCTAGGGCCCTGTCTAAGTAAGCTTCCTTTATTCCAGTATAAGGATGGGAAGCTTCCTTTCACAGAGTACAAATGGCAGGATCATGGCCTATGATAGCTAAGCATGCACGATTTCCCTTCCTTTCCTCCTTCCACAATTTAAAACTTCTTCCTTACACTAATCCCAATGTCCTTACTTCCCTCTTTATAAACAAACATGTTGTTCATTCATGTGTAGGCAGACACTTAAGAACTGATAGTTTCTTGCAGGCATCACATAAAAAGTGCATCTTTAGGACATAATTCAGGTTCATATTTATTGCTAATCAGGACAGTAAGTCTCATGAGACAGATATGGGAGTTCTGCTGACAGTTTAAGAGATAAAGGATGACAGGCGAGAGCTGAAACTGGTTACTGTGGTCTGGTGGACAGGAGACCTAAAGGCTTCTGTTATGTGGAAGACTTTGAGGTATATTTTCTGCTCCCTTCAAGCTCAAGGGATAAACAAGACATGAGTTGAGCCAGGCTGAACATAAATTGTATTTACCCGTGAGCAATCTCTTATGTGTGCATGAAGCACAACTTTAATCACAGTTTACTTGCTGCCTTTAATGTGTCCTGTGAGAACATATTAATACTACAAAAAGCTAAAGAAAACAATGGATTTGCTAACGAACATGAAAAATAATCGATAAAGTATTACTACAAAAAAAAAGTGGGGGGATAATTTTCAATTGGAAAGGTTTTTTCAGGAAGTAGGACAAAGAAAAGGAGGGTGGTGGTGTGAAAGACAATGTAAATGATTCAGAGGTCAGTAAACATATAAAACTAGCAGAAAATAAAGGAAATGGTGCTGCAATCCTTTTTATAACCTCATTTTCAGCATTAGGGTATGCATGTGTAGAATCATTTAGTCATCTCAGGATAAATCTGTCAGTGGTTCCAAAAAGCAAACACACTCCTAAAATGAGGATCATGGGAGGCAGCCTCATGAGGGAGAAATCTTTGTGGTCTGTTTTTTCTATACTGTATTATCTTAATATTTGTTTTTGTCAGCTTGCAAAATAGTGGGAAAAACCAATGTGAAAGAGCTTCTAAGTCAATTCTAGCTATTTATTTTGGTATTATATATTGGTTACTGAAATATGGGACAAGCGCTCAAAATCCCTCAGAGGAATATGTAGGGAGTACAGAGATAGTGGCAAAATTTAATTTGGACCCAATGAATCAGGAACAGTTGGATAAGCCCCTGTCATGCTTCTGGTCTCTAATTCTCTCATCTGTGCTTAACTACAGAGAAATGCCATGCCACTCTATCCCATGGCATGTAGTACTGTACAAACTGCAATTGCAATTGCCTTTCCAAGCAACCTTTTCACTGAACAAAACCATGTGTGCTTGTATAGAGGAATAAAGACCATCAACCTTTATGACAGAATATTTTACATTTAGGAAACTGGAAGTTCAGCACACATAAGATACCACTCAAAGCACATACTTACCTGTCTCACACTAAAGGATTCAGAACATTTTAGCAAACACTGGTTTTAATCTTTAAAAAAAACTGTGATAGATGGAAAAAACTTACAGTGGGACTCTATGGATGTGTCTTATTTCTAAACTAAGTATTATTTTGCTTGTTTAGAAAAATATAGAGCTGAATATAAATGACTTAGTTGGCAAGGTAAATATCAAACATTTTATTGGGATTGCTACTTTCATTTTTTTTGCATAGTTTAATCACTACATCCTTTTCTACAAATTATAATTTACATACAAAAGTAGCAATTACTTTGAAATAAGTCATATGCTCCATTAGAAAAAATAAGATTAATAATTTGAATTAAAAAGGATTCTTTGAGCCTAATTCTTTCACAAAATATTCATATAGAAATAATGTGAACTTGTTTAAGAGGTTCAGTGCAAAACCCTCCCCATAACTTACATAAAGTGCTGGGAATTAAGTTTCGATCTATGGCTGGGATGACTACATAGAAGATCTTCTGCTTATCACTTCTAATTGGTCATTAGTAGAGGCATTCAAAAAGATTCTACTCACACTGATTTTTGATGGAGAATTAGGTTTTTGGCTACCCAATTTTTTTTTCTCAAAAAGAAAGTATGTTTTTCTGGGGTTAGCAGCTGGACTACATTTCCCACAATGCAATGAAGTCAGGATCTTATCCTCATTAAGATGGGTATCCCTGGTACATCATGAAAGGGGTAGTCCAATCAAAGTTTAACATCTATACGAGTATGGGAGTGAAAGTCTAAACTATAACGCATATGAGGCAGTGAAGTAGCATTTCACAACAAATTCATTTTGTCTTTTTAGGAAAAATAATTTAAGCTTTGAATTTTTGTCTCAAACTTTTCCATAGAAACATACTTCCGTATTCTCTCCAACAACCCTGGCACCATTTTCCAAACAGCTCTTGCAATTAGACTGGTAAAGAGCCACTGAATAGATATACATGAATCCTGTTGGCATAAGGTGGCATAAATGGCTCAGAGAGACTCAGAGACAGCCCTGTGGTATGTGTGAAGTTGGGGGTTGAAGTCCACCCTGTCAGCTTTGCTTAGTTTTTTGCTGAAAACATAATGAAATCAACTATAAATGGGACCAGACATGAATGAAACTAGTGATGGCTGTTTTCAGCAAGTTCCTAATTTTTTATTGCCTGGGTTTTCTTTCTTTCTTTGGCGGTTTACTTGGAAGATAAGGTCAGAGAGTCAATGATTATCTAAAGGCTACATTAGGCATTCTTAAACAAGATTTCACTCATTTTGGAAAATCATTCCAAAGTAGCCTTTCACAATCCTGTCCATTCCCTTATTCATCATCTTCTTTTCCTTATTGAAAACATCCTCCAGTCACCCCTAAGTGGTAAGCAAACTGGTTCTGAAATACACATACATGCACACATCCTCACTGCCCTTAACGACTGTTTATCCTGGCATTTATGCTGAATGTCATCCTGCCTCCTAAGGCCAAGATGTGATTAGCTACAAAAACACTAGAAATGGCTTAACCTTTAAAAAGAATCTAGTTAGCTAAATCTTAACTTGGTCAACTCTGCTCCTACTCTCCACTTTCCTGTGTAACAAAACTGCATCTTCCTGTGTTTGGTCATAGATTCATAGATGTTAGTGTCAGAAGGGACCTCAATAGATCATCGAGTCCAACCCCCTGCATAGGCAGGAAAGAG